>NW_027176406.1:2481586-2669086 GCF_023349555.1 Cebidichthys violaceus | reverse complement strand
TAGTCACTTAGTCTGGTCAGTAAGGTTGAATCAAAATCAATAGTTTACGTGCATTTGAAGTATTTTCTTGTGGCTTATTATTGGGTCTCCGAAGTTCATTCTGGCCCTTTCCTTGGCTCCGGTTTGTCTACACAGCTTTAAATCGTGGCTCTTCGAGCGAGTGTCGACAAGCTGACCCAACGGGCGACATAGAGGATGCCCAATAATTAGTTGGCCTATTTAAGGAGCACACACAATAGGCGTATTGACAAATGTTATAGCTACTGCACAGAAAGCATCGCTGTTGCCAAACCTAACCGGCAGCCTGGAGCAGGTTCCCCTGACATTAAGGTATATTACAAATGAATACATTATATGGTTTTTACACAATTCCAATCATTGATTTGAAGATGAATTTATTTATTTTCAATAAATAAATAATAATGTTTGTTTATTATTGTTGGGTCTTAACTCTACACTTCTTCAGTCAGTCACTGTGTTAAGTCTTTTTCTATGGATTCTGTTAATCAAACAAAGTTTCATTAAGGGGAGACACTACAGGCAAAAACATCGTCTTTCACGCACTGGTCAGTTTTAAGAGTTTGAGTTTTTTCTTCCAGACGAGTGGAAAGAAAAGATCCAAAATACACATTAAAGTGTTTATTTTACTAAACTGTACTAAACTGTTGCGTCTGTAGATTTCTCTGTTCTTTCTGTTACAGCATGTGATTGACTATGGCAAGTTGTTCCTTATAATTACTTGCAATTTGTAAATGCTACAATATATAAAAGTCTGCTATAGAAAGCAGACCGTTTCTTAAGAGAAGCATGTAAGAGTCTTAAATGCTGTTCTCCTGAGCAGCACAATGACAAACAGTCACCAGAGGCTAGAGTGAGCCTTTCCCGCACCGCTACTGTGGAAAGCACTGAAGTGGTAAGGTGCCATATCTGTGACTCCCTCCATTGAAGCAGGCAAAGACCTGGAAATGACCAGGCTGTAGTGCTGCAGTATGTTGGTAACATTGTACTACAGAGCATCTCTTCATCTTACTGCAGGTCTGCTAACATCCCCACGTAAATCAACATTGTGATATTTATGACCATTATTAACACTGATTTTATATGGTTCAGCATTAACTACAGGAGCATGGACTGCAACATATTTCTCAAAATGATTTTCGCCGTAACAGAAATGTACCATTTGAATTACTCGCAGATAACTGTGCCTTCAAATCATTTATGAGCTTTTATATATAATATTTTGTTATTTTTTGTGAAGCTGTCAGAGATTCTCAGAATGTTTTTTTTCCTCCAGCTCACCGCATTGGGCTGTGAAGGAGAGAGGAGCGAGGTCGACACTCCTTCAGCCATCTCAACGGAATTTTTGTCAATGAAAAGAAATTTAAAAAAAACTCAATGTTGTGATGGAAGGTGAAATGAACAATGACGGGGCATTACAAAACCTCTATAGTGACCCTGGTGAGTTTAAAAGAGCACGTGTGCGCGACACTCGAGGAGTGATTTATATACAGCAACATTTCAGTCCTAATGACAATCCTCAAGACTTTACTGCAAAATGACCCGCTTTATGTTTAAAGGAGTTTTGGAGGGTGACTTCTTTTTCACAACATGCCATCGACAGTGAAAGTCACGTTGGTATTAGTGTGCGAGCGCCATGGAGGCTAATCTGAATAATTTCATTCTGAGGAGAGGTTTTAAGATGAAGGAGTAATATATGGAATATTGTTCTTTGTCATTGTTTATCCTGTTGATTAAATCTAGCGCAGCTCATATCGACGTGCAAACAAAGCCACCTGTTCTGATTCTGAGATGCCGGCGTCCAGCGCATATTAATATGATATGATGCTCCCCGAGCGTGCAAAGTCAACAACGTCCTATTAGAGGGTTAGCGCCTTGGGAGGGAGCGGGTGATGACGGCTCGGGAGGATTTGTCAGTTGGGATTTTAATGAAACTTTTTAAAAAAATGGGCTTTCCAGGTGTTCACACAGGGACCTGGGAACCTCTGGCAATGTCAAAGATGTGTATACCTTCAAATTATTCTCTTCATTTGCACTTTTAGGAATTTAAGCCATCTCACTGTGCATGATTTCTGTGTTTTTTTTTTCTTTTTGTGGGGAGGAGGACATTATAAATATAACATTTTCCTTCTGCAGAGACAGAATGTGCAAAGCCCTGATGAAAGCAAACTTCCCTGAAATCTTTCCAGTTCTTCCACGATATTTTTGTCTTGTTGTGTTTCTTTGCTCTAATGGCTTTTTATCCCCTTCTGAGACTAACTGCCTAGTCTAGGCCTCCTTTGTTTGCTTTCAATGATCAGCACGCATGAATAAAGCCTCACTATTTTTGAAATAATGATCAGGGAGCTCCTATTGGAGCGATTTTTCTTTTCTTTTTCTCACTGCACACTAGGAACTTAGGGATATGAGGTTCGGATACCGGGTATGGCAGATGTATAGCGAGAGATGAGCAGGACAAAACAGCCAACTGGCAGTGCGTGACCTTGATGCTGAATATGTAGAGGAACTTTGACAAGACAAACAAAGCACGGGGCTGCGAGCGCCAGCTCTAGCCATGGTAAATGAGGTGTCAGGCGATGTTGTCTTCCTTCTGGCTGCTCGCGCGTGTTTGTATCCGTCATATCGTCAACGTGATGGCTTTGATTGAATAATATTCTGAATGGAGAAACAGGAAATTCAACGCCGTGCTCGGCTGAAATAGATAATGTGTGCCAGGAAGTGTGGATTGTCTTAATGTGTGCACAGTGTACAGTAGCTGTGAATGTGAACATCACAGTTAGCAGTAATAAAGGTGTTTATGTGAGAAATCTGAGCTAAAGTTGTCGCACATTTTTAAAATACTGACTCAACGCTCCTCAATGACAAAATGATAAAACTGCGTCTGTTAAAAACGCATTTTCCATTATTTTTCCTCCAGCAGCTGTAGTGTGCGTCTGTTCTAAACCCTTATTAGCATGCTGTGTATGAAAAGCGAGACAATTTGAAGTTTTATCTGTTGTGTCTGGTGCAGGAGGAGCCAGCAACGTCCCACTGGGACATCTTACGAGAGGCTTTGTCACCGTGACAAGGACAAGTCTCGCTGACAGGGATTTGTTGACTTGATGTTGAGCCTCCATTTTGGATCGACGGGGTCTATTGGTCCTCTTTAAATCAAAGTGTACTGCCGTCTAATTGTGTTTGAACATTCCAGCCGTGAACTGCATGCCTAATAGCAGCTTAGATAGCTTGCCACCGCTATTGAGTCCGGTCCAACGTTTCACTACACCGCACATACAGACACACACACACACAGAGCCAAGGAGACACACGCACACACGTCCACGTGCATTTCTGTGCGCATGAGATGCAATTTTACAGAACTAATGAGAGCAGGAAACTACAATGGGGTTGCAAGAGAATTGTGTCAGAAAGCGCCAGGTCCCCCATGTGTTACCAGTTTATTTGTCAGAGGAACTTAAGTGAAAACATGATAAGAGGAATGAAATGGTAAGAAGAGATTTGCCATCTGTCAGATGAGAGTAGGAAAAAGCTTCCTGAATTAATTTCACCAGCTGTTCGTTTTGTACCTGCTCAGCCTCCTTTAAAAAACAGAATGACTTTGCTGCACAAAACCTCTCGCTGTTTTATGAAATTGCTGACACCGATGCTGAATCTGGTGTCAGGCGTTAGCTCATTGCCGATATTCAATCCAAATACTGTAGAAACCATCCAGAGGCTAGGATGACCGTGTTGCAATTGTATCAGCGGGCAACAAAGAGGAGGAAATCAAGACAGCTCCTCTTGAAAGAGCCACTGCGAGAGCCTTGTCAGATGAAACAGTGGTGGGGGGGAAAAAGGAGGCGTCCACTTTGACCTGCGATCCAGCCACTCTTTTCTCTCGTGTCTGACTCATCACGCTCAGTTAATTACTGAGATACACAGCACTGTATGCCTCCAGCCCCCGACACCCAAGACCACAATCACTGCTCCCGGCATCGTCTGAAAAAGAGACTTTTACGGCAAAATGTTCAACCTTTGTTCCCACTAAGCCTGTTTTTCTTCCAGTGTGCTTCCTAGTAACCCTGAGGCACTGAGATTGTCCCTTTTTTCTACAACGAAAAAAGACTCTCTAAAAATGAGGCGAAGAGAGTTTCTGTACGAGTGTTGGATGAGAGGCAGACTGTCAGCTTTGCTGTGACATGCATTTTTCATACAGTAGCCGATTCATCCTCTCTTACTGTCTCACCCATTTTCATTTTAAAGGGGAGGGGTAGCAGGTGTTAAACACATTGATTTATGTAGCAGACTCTGAGTCATTTTGAAGCCATTGACTTGCTGCTTCTCCGTGAAGACGAAGAGGATAATTGTGGGTATCACTGAAGACTGAATTCGGGGGACGGCTAAATGTCAGGGGCGTGGGGAGAGACGGAGAGAGAGATGTTTGCATAAGAGGGCCAGGGGCACTTGTCTATCTCCCATATGGCCCTCATTATAATGAAGAACTCTTGTGAGTCAACACCATAGCATCCTTGAGTCAGTCAGCCACCGGAGACAATCCTATTTTAGACCGTATGTTTTTGCTCTCACGAATACATGAGACATTATAGCAGCATTTCATGAGCAACTTAGGCTGAGATGCCGGGCGCGGTGAGTGTGTGCACTGATGTCTCTCTATCTGTGGAGCTCAGTGTGTAAAATGCTTTAAAGGAACTAGAATTATTACAGACGAGTGGTGGGCAGTTTCCGAGCAAGTTTTGAAACTTCACCAATAAATGATAGATTTTCTCGCCCGTTCCTTGCCGATGACAGCCCGTGTCATCTTGACATTTCCAATCTGTGCGGTATTTCCTAACAACATGGGCCAATCTTCATTTGATAGCCCTCGCACCTAATTAGACCGGCTCTAATGTTCCACTCGGCAGAGTGTCAAATCCAATGTCCAATTACACAGCAGATCAAGGCCAAAGGTCCGCCTCCACTACCTCTCGGGCTGATTATAGAAGATGTGCCACAGTATACATCACGCAGAAAGAAATGGGTCTGTCAGAAGAAGGAAAGAGACGCACACGTACACATAAGGGGATCAATACCGCAGGCGAAGAGGCTGAGGGACTGAGGGTGGCTCTCTCTCAAACCCTGTCTGTCTATTTCAGACAGAGTCTCTCTGTTACACCAGGCAGACACACAGAGGCCTCTCAGTGCTGAAGTCACACCACGATGAAGAATAGCAGGTCTGAACATTACCAGAATGTTAAAATCAATCAAGTCGAAGTGCTGCTGTACGCGTGTGTAGATATCTTGCTTTCAATCACATATTACATTTTTGGACTGAACTTGCAAAACACCTGTAAAAAAAGAAAAGAAAAATATATATATATATAATCAATAAAGACCCCAGCCCATCTTGAGTGACAAGCTAGTTAATGGAGTATTCACACCTTTCATTAAAGTTTATAACCAAATCAAACAGAGCAGACCTCATCCAGATCGCTCTGCTCCTACTTCCTACTCCTACCACATGCTAAACACAATGCGTGGGTTTCACCTGGATACCCAGCAACAGGATAAATAGTCTTGTGTTTGTGTGCACCGGAGCTGAAGACCCGCCCCCCCTCCAAGGAGGTGTCAATGATGTACTGAGGGGAATGGTGTGAGAAGGAAATGACACGCGACTGAACTTGAGCAACACTTAAAGGTAAAGGAAACAACTAAAAAAACATCATTAGCATCTCTTCCCTGTGATTCAAGCGCAAAAACAAAATCTAAGAAAAGGATGGTACGCTTTAACTTATTCTGTTATAGTGCAATGCATCACTTGAAGGCAACAAAGAATATTGATGGCATTGTGTGTTGGCAAATCGATTCTGTGATAGCGCAATCTGGATTCTGTTGTGCTGCTTTCCTTTTTTTTAAGAAGAAGAAGTTTTCCTTTTTGAGATGAAAACTTTCTGCTCCTGTTGGAAAAGTGAACGTCTGCAGACCTGATATAGAGGAGAGATGGAGGGCAGTGCACAGTTGGAGTGGGTTGAGGCATTGGGTTAGGAGGGTGTGGTGAAAAAGGGGGGGGGTATGCGTGTGTGTGCGTGTGTGTGTGTGTGTGTGTGTGTGTGTGTGTGTGTGTGTATGTGTGAGCATGGGTGTGTGTGAGGAGGAGACTGCAGCGGTAATTGCTAAGGAAGAGCCATGTGCACGAAGGACGTTGAAGCTTATTAAAGGAGGAGACAGAGTGATTATTCACTATGGTCCTCTTGAGAGACTGACGCTGAAGTCATTGCTTTTAATTAACTCTGAAACGGTTTTGCGGATTAATAACAATATTAAGAAGGGAATGGAGAGGAGAAGCGCAAACACATCTTGGATCTGGTTCAAGCTTTTTAATTACAATTAAACAGACTTGATGGCACAATAGCACAATAACTATGCTCTTTTCTCTCCCTGCTACTGCATCCATTGAACTTGTCTTTATTGTCGCTGCCGTGTCTCTCTCAGGGCTTGTACAAGACAGGTTATAACAGAGCATTGATTTACTGGAGAGATTTTAGGATCGGCCGGAACATTTGGCACACGAGTGAAAGAGCAGGCGACGAAGAAGCCGGAAGGGTGTGTGGAGGGGAACTCAGAAAGCGTGTGTCGCAAAGTGTGCTGTGCTGAAAATAGATTTCCTATTTGTTTGTTTACCAGGAAGCTCACTCACACACTTTTTTGGTCTAACTTGAAAAGTGTCAAAGTTTTGAGGACAGTGCTGGGATTCTTGTGTTGCGCTCTGGCAGGGGAAGCAGAGGAGAAGAAATAAAGTAACCTATGGATGCTGATGTTAGACACAGCTTGTAAGAACCCCTTGAGTGGGAGGAGCACACGCTGGAGTGAAACAGCACTGCAGGGCCTGGAAACCCACCGCTTCACTAAAGCCAAAAGATGATAAAATACTAGTATTGTCTACAATTCCCTAGTCTCCTCTGTCCCGACCCACGGTGTAGCTTTTTGCGGCCTTAATGAGCTGAGGAAAGCACCGGTGTGACTGCAGGAGCTTCACTTTGACTCTGGGCACTTCATCAATGATGTAGCATGAGTTGGCCCAACATTTATAACCATTCACAGTCACTTACACAGACTGAGGCTCTGGGGCCTTCTCCATCAGCCAAACACACAAGCTAATAAACACAGCGTGTTTATGCATAAGCTATAGAGAAATAGACGCAGTTACCACTTTATAAACATTACGCGGGTCTCTGGAGATGCACACTGTGTTCGTCTAACTTAAGTACCTCCGCAACCTCCTCTTGGGAGCACAACGAAGCAGGAACAGAAGGCGTTTTATAGGAACATATGCTGTTCTTCCCCTATTATATATCAATGCTTTTACGCCCACCCATAAACATTACTCTTGAGTGAGACATTATATATATAGAAGGAGATTGCTGTAACTCTCTTTTTTTTTGCGTGCTGTGAACTTGGCGAGGGTAAAGGAATTAACCTCTGGCTGCCTTGGTGATACTGCAGCTTCACCCAACACAGCCCATGTTAGCTATTTATTTATTTATTATTCATCCCAACATATTTTTCGGCTTTAATTTAACTCTCTGTTTATTAATTGACATGATTTTTTTCTATGTATGCCACTTGGCATTTACCCCCAAAAAACCTGAAAAAAATAACATTATTTCACAGCCAGCAGATGTGAAACAGGTCAGAGAGGCTGCTGGGACATGATTTGAAATGACGGTTGGAGGATCCGATTTTAACTTACATTTATTACTTATCTCATCTCATTGCAAAGCTCTGTGTCTCTGACTGTAGAACAACCTGACGATGGTGAATCAGAAATCCCAAAGTGTTCATGAAAAGGGCCACAAATCATGCGTTTCCTGTTCAAGTGTAAGTGGGATCTGACTTACTGTGTCACCATGCAGCATCTCTCATTACAGTACTGTGTCTCCATGTGTACAATACACTTTGAGTATAAAAATTACGGTGGCAAGAAATAAAGTGCAGCAGAGCTGTAAAAATTAGAGAAGCATGGCAATGTGTGAAATGCAATACAGGCCACCCCTTGACTTCTACTTCCTGTTGATTTCTTATCGTATAATACACTTAAACACAGAATTGAAGCTTTGATTAAGTATTTTGATGTTGCATGTTTTTTGAGCATGTCACTGAAATTGTACTTGATGGATCGAGTGTGAAAACTTACTGTAGCATAAGCATTTTTTTAAGTGGCAGGTTGCTTCTTAGCAGTTTTTTCATTCATTCAACATTTTCCAATTTTCACGTTTGTCATAATACTGGCAACAAACTATGTGAAAGAGACGCAGTTTGCAACCTGAGCAAACAAAGCAAACAATATCTGCAATAACTGCGACGTTACACCCATCTTTTTCTCTCTTTTTTTTTTTTTTTTTTTTTTTTTTTACAGGCAACACGTATTTTGGAGCAACTTTGAAGATAACAGATCTGACGGCTGATCGGAAGGCACACATTAACCAACCTGAGAAGACCCTCCGGGGCGCAAAAATAGAATTAGAGCCCCATTAAAACGATGCATCAAAGAAGCCGAGAATAGATCATGTAGACGTCCTAATGCATTTAACACGACTGCGAAGACGGATGGGTGCATCGATGGACAGTCAGCACAATCTGGTGGGCTCACACGGGCAGCGGTCTATATGATAGGCGAAATGTCTAATATCTCCCCTCCTCTCTTTACACTTACAGCGCAGACAAGCCACTAAAGCTCACATAGTCTAAAAGTTATACGAGATAAATTTAACAAAATAAACGGTAAATAAAAGGGTGCACACATGGCTTTTACAGTAATAAGTATAATCATAATAATAATAAAAGCGTGACTATAACAGCAATCGAAATACAATATAATCACTCATAAAATACACGAAACACTTTAAATGTATCCAATCAATTCCTGTAGATTTCAATACTAATTCAGAAAAAGCGGAATGGCCAAAAGTTCCGAATTTCACTGCGTAAAGGCAAAAAGATCGGCGCGCACTCCCCCGTTCAGCCCAAACCGTGACCGTCCTTTGGATCGCGGGACGCGGCAATGTCAGGATGCATCATGCGAAGAGGGGTGGCGGGCTGCAGCCAGTCAACACATCTTTATCTCCAGGCGCGCGGGGTGCCACAGCTGTGCGCTCTGGGCTTCGGAGGCGCACGGCAGATGCGCACGCTTGCCTCACAATGTCACTTTTTATTCCCTGGCTTTTTGAATGATCGGTTCCAAACAATGTGGATTTTTTTTTTTTTTTTTTAAGAGAGAGCGTGACAGAGGCAGGCAGCGAGAGACAGGAGAAGAGTGTGCATCAGGGCAGTCAGGTATTGCTTACACTGAGGAAAGGAAACTCAGAAAAACTTTCAAAGCACTAACCTGGCCATTCTTGCAGAGGTCTGCCCACATGCTGGTGCCATCTCCTCCTCTCATCAGCACGTGGTAGATGAAGAAGTATGTGCCTGGTATGCTGCAGATGAACTTGCCCGAAATGCCATCATAGTTGTTGCCTAGGTTGGTGACCACGTCGTCAAACTTGAGGATCTCGTAGCCTTCGTGGGGGTTCTTAAGCCCTGCATAGAAGGCCACCCGAGGCACTGTGCTGTAGGTGGCCGTGCTGATAGCTCCGTTCCCCCCCAGACCCAAAATCCCAGTCCGTCCCTGATCCCCTCTGTCACCAGGAGGTCCCGCAGGTCCAGGTGGACCCGGTTCCCCCGGTGGTCCCGGTGGTCCAGGCTTGCCTGGCCTGCCAGGCTTCCCCTGTGGGCCCTGTAGTAAGGTGGAGGGTGGAAGCACGTTGCCGTGGTCGCTCAACGCCTCTGCCTCAGCCTGGAGACCAGTGGAGCTGGTGCTGCTGGCCGGAGTGCCCTTGTTCAGGTAGGGGTCGCACACCATACGACAGGTGCCCAGCATCTCATAGTGGCTGGCGTCTGTACCCACAGAGCTGACGAGCACGGGGATGAGGACCACCAGCACCAGGACCAGCATAACCCCTACGGCAGCCGCCACCAGGGTCTTCCTCCCGATGCTGAGTCGGGGAAGGGGCTGCGCTGCCAGCGTGGGTCTCCCGGGGGCAGAAATGGTGACTGCTTGGTGTGGGGAGCCTGTCACCGTTGGAAGGGATCCGGAGATCCCGAGAAGAGTTGCGAGAGGACCGGCGAGTGTGTGAGGGTGAGACAGAGACCCACATACACTTGATACTCCTCAGTGTTCTGCTCAGTCACACTAAAGTAGGCATGCAGTCACTCACACAGGCAGAAAGACCCACGGAAACCCAAGCACACACAAGGAGACATTCAGCCTGTACTTACAAACACAATCTGACTTGTGAGAAGAAGCAAGAAGGATGCAGATCCCAGAGGAATGGAGTGAGAGACAGAGGGAGAGAGGGAGCGAGATAGAGAGAGAGAGAGAGAGAGAGAGAGAGAGAGAGAGGATGAGAGTGGGTGAGTGTGAAAGATACTGAGCAGCCACTGAATCTGTGCGTGTGCGCGTGTGTGTGTGTGTGTGTGTGTGTGTGTGTGTGTATGTATGTGTGGTGAGTTTGTGGTGCCGGATTCTCAGGCTTGGCTTTTTATACGGCAGTAGCAGCGGAGCCCCACCACACCCCCTCCTCTCTGCTCCCCCATCGAGTGAGAGGTTGGTGTGGTTACGTCCCCTTCTCTCTCTCCGGCTCACTCAGAGGAAGACTCTCATCACACTGCATTTCTTTCTCACACTCTCCTGAACCACCGACTCACCAACACAACAACACTACCCCCCCCCCCCCTCCCGACCATATTGCTCCCCCCTCTTTCATCCCTCTCTTTTCTTCTCCCCTTGCCCTCACTCCTTCTCCCCACTCTTCATGCCGTTTCACACTCCCTGACTTTCTCCTCTCTCTCATCAGCACCCAGACTCTAAAAATAAAGATGGAGCTGTGGATAGACAATCTTTTTTTTTTTTCCTGGAAGAGGGTTCTAGAGATTTATGCATATATGTGCACAGACACAAGGCAACACGTAATCTGCTATGCCGGGAAGTGCTAACAGCTTCTCAAAGAATTAAAAAAAGGTGCTAATTACAAAAGTTAATGCCAAGAAAGGCGTTCATAAGCCAACAGCTTGACCTGTATAATATAAATTAAACGTTGCAATAACACGTAGAAGAAGAGTCTGAGTGGCACATCACATAAAGAAAGAACTGTTTAAAAACTTTTTCTTTAATGGTCTTAGTGGCATATCACATAGGGTACAATCTATCCTTCCGCTAAGGGCCACCGACATTTACGCTCTTCTGCTGATATTTTATTCCCCTCTTTGCCACCTGAATGCGCCGACACCGTATCTTATTGGTGTCTTTTTTTAGTTATTGATTTCATGGTTTTTTATCAAATCAAGGATCCTGCATGGGAGGAAAAAAAAATCTATATGAAGCAGTGATGTCATTTGTTTGACATTTTCATCCCTTAGAGTGATGAATGGTGAAGTGGGAAAACAAATGACAAAGACTGTAGATGGCAAACAAACATAGTCATCATGTGAAATATGTGTTGTGTTTGCAGGTCAGTCTTCAGTGTTTTCGGTCTCAATACAGTTCAGAACACAAAATGGACAAATCGCTCAAGATGGAGAGAATATGGTACGTCCGTGTCAATATGAGCTGCTGATTGGTATAAAAGTCAGCCTCACAGAGGCAATGGTAACAATTGATATCTGGCTGGTACAGCTGGTAGCTCAATGCAGTTCAAGGTCACAAAAATCGAAATGGTAGGGTTCTCCAGCCTGTCCCCACAAGAGAACTCCTTTTGGTTCCTGGTAGGACCTTTTATAAAGGTTCCACTTGGAAACCTTCTAGGGGTTCTACCTACCCAACAAAAAGAGTTAAACCTAGAACCTTGTGTTTGCTAGCATTAAAAGTAAAGTTTTTTAAGGTGGCTTCCCCACTTTTTTAAAAATAGAGAGAGAGAGAGAGAGAGAGAGAGAGAGAGAGAGAGAGAGAGAGAGAGAGAGAGAGAGAACATTGATCTTGTGAGCGAGCTGAGGGGGCGAGTGGTAGAAGAGAGAGAGACAGCGCTGCATTGCTGTGAATGGGAGAAAAAATATTTTAGGATTGCTTCATGGCGGTTACATTCTTAAGCACAAATAATTTCAAACACTCAACAGACAAACGCTCTTAGTTTAATTTTCTTCTTCAGCATTTCAGTAATTACATACAACGTGCTTCAGGAAACACAATGCGACAGGAAATGTCTTTGCAGTGAGACAAAACCTATATTTCCAGAGTGTGATTACCTCATGCGACCACCAGCAGCACCAGCCAGTCTCATCTTTGGACCGCTATGGAACTGCAGACAGCAATGGGCTGAATTCCTTTGAAAAGTAGTCCCAGGACTGATGCGGTGCAGCGCAACACACAACAATCATTTTTCTCAATCACAGTGTTTGGGGGTGTGGCCTGGAAGAAAAAAGATTTCATCAGAATCCAATGGCTGAAGTTCTACCCATGATTTTATATAGATACTGTATATCTGCTGTTTGTTCATAGTAAATTTGAAGGAGTAGTAGTAGATTTTTACGTTATGACGTGAACACATTTTCGGATTAATGCACCGATTAAGGAGGATTAAGAGTCAACAGGATTTTAATCCACCAGGTGTTTTTTTAATGATCAGTTCCACCTTCCTGTTTAAAGTTGTACTAATCAGTGGAATCAGATGGTGTAGTCATTGATTGGAATGCAAATCTGCAGATTATTGTCTTTCACATGGTTGCCCATTCCTGGCTTAGATAGGACTGTTTGTGCCTGAACTGGGTTGAGCTCTTGTGACGGATTGAGATGGATCAATGAGCAGGATGCCTGGCTATTTGTCATCACTACACTTGACATATCTCCAGTTATTTTGCTGCATTTCTCTCTCTTAATCATCATTAAACTTCAGTTGCAAACTTATGGCATCACCAGTTGGTTGTATAATTTATCACTGAGCATAGTCTGTGGACATACCCAAATAACTGGCACACCAGGTGTGCCTGCAATGCAAATTTGCCTGTTTTGTTTTATTCCTCATAACAGGCATGGAGTTTGCCTATATGAGGAAGCACACAAGCCCTAAATTGGTTTTGGGGTTTGTTTAGGGGGCCATTGTTTGTTCTTCACACCTGTCGGCTGTAACTGCCAGGGAGATCACTGTGCCCCAAATCTCTAAATCTCTGAACCACAGAGATCAATGCACACCAGGGAGGACAAACAGAGAGCGGTTGCGATGAAAGAGAGATGAGAAAGATGTGGAAGACAAGCAATAGAGAGGCAAAGGGGGAGCAAGAGGTGCAACGTGCAGAGGGAGTTTACTGCCGTGACAGCTGAGCTTCATGTCAGTGGAGCTGGTTTGTTTTGCTTGATTTGTTGGAGCATGTAGGGAGAGAATCCAGACTGTCGGTGGCAGTCGTGACAACATGTATTTTAATGGAAGTGACATTTTGTGAAACCCTGAATTGCTGCGTGTGGTAGAGACAGATTTTAATGACATGAGTTGTATTTTGGGGATGTCTTATAGATGTCAGATTCTTTAAAAACAGTTAGGGGGTAAAGTTCTTATCCACTGCAGAGGTTGGGTTGTAGCCCCTCGGGCGTGATTTGTTCCAGCCAACACATGTGGCAATGTTGGCAGGTGGGAAACCAGACACACGTTCCTAACCTTTTCTTTGCACTGGTTGTTTGTAGCACTGCTCAATGGGGAGTGGACCTGGGGCGATAGTGTGACACACCAATGTGTTCAGGTATTAGACATTCCAAAATACAAAAAAAAAGAAATGAGGAAATTTCTAAATAATGTGTCCTTATATTGTGTTAACTTTGCAGGTGTGGTAATTGTTTTGGTAATTTATCCTAATTAAATGCTTTAAACTATTTATTTTTTTTGCCAGAAGCTGTGAACACAACATTGACATATATTCACCTTTGAAGTTTATATGGAGAGCAAACTGTTGTTTATTTACACATCCAGCATTAACGAAGCAACGGTAGCATTTATTTTGAGTCATTCATCTGATTAATCCGAGCTGAATGTTCACAGTCCTTTTAGCTCTGTTTTTGGCCTCCACCAACTCCTCAGAGTAATATCTGGCTCTTTAGCTGCTAAATGCTACACCGTGCTCACCGTCACACACTTTTCTCTGTCTGTTGTGTGGCGCTGAACAGGTAGCTACAGTTCAGTAAAACCAACACGTCACATGCCGAAATAGACTACACCACTGACATTTTCTTCTTCTTATTGACAATCTAGTTTTAAATAATTATTTACTCAAACCATTAACTAGAACCTTATTTGAGTGCATATCAGGCTAGTGTTAGTGTATGGTGATGACATATTGAAATTAAAATATATAATAATATAATATAATCATATAAAAATATCATATTAAAATATTATTGTAACCAGTAGAAATGATGGCTCCTATTAAAATAGACTGCTGTAATGTTCATTTGTATTAAAAAAGAGCTCAGATATTGTACAGCACAGCTGATCGGACTGTGATGAAAGAGAAGGCTTTTGAAACACAATAAGTGAGCGGATGTGAGGACAAGACAAGAACAGGAAACCACAACCTCACTGTGTCCAGACATCAGCCACATCCAAACACACCTCAAACGCTTTTAATCACTTTGTTGTTCTCCCTGGTTACAAAGAGATGGGGAGACAGAACAAATGTGTCTCCAAATGTTTCAGAAGTGCACAAGGGAAAACCACAAAACATGGAAGAGTAGAAAAAAAAAATAGACTTTCAAAGATTTGATTTTTAGCTATTTTTTTCAGGAGTGAAGTTTAACAGGTCAAAGAAACAAAACAACACCACAAACACACAAGCTAACACAGTCGACGCCTCATCTCTAGCTGAGTTTGTGTCTCTGATTGCTTCCCTTGTGTTGCTCCTGGCCGAGGCTTATCAAAGAGCTCCTTTCATAAGTGCCAGGATCAAGCCACTGCTGTGACTGCTTGGCACCCACTGAGGTGGTTTAGAGATGGGGAGGGGTGGGGTGGGGGGGGGGGACAAAGAAGACAAGGAAGTCAAAAAATTGAGCACGGTGAGTGAAGGGGAGATGGTGCATTTGTGTATTTAAAGGAAAATGGGAAAGGAAAAAGGCTGATATCGGAGGGGAATTGCCCACGGCTGCTGCAAAGTATCTGTGGAATACGAGTGTGTGTGTGTGTGTGTGTGTGTGTGTGTGTGTGTGTGTGTGCTTGTTTATGTCAGAGAGAGAACGCAGAGGAGGGCAATGTGTGAGTCTGGGGAGGATTTGTTTTATATATGTGCAGAGAAAATTAATATGTATTTGCTTTAAGCCCTCCCTGCCTCGGTGATTTCTTGCTGACGCGCTCTGTAGTGCACAGAATATCCAGGTGAATGCAGAAACAGTGAAGGACATGACTCCAGAGGAAGTGAGCAACACACACACACACACACACAGAATACCCTGAGGCCATGTGTTCCTCCTCACTACAGCAGCCATGGTTCCATCAAGCCTGACGTCTGCCCTGTTTACTAAAGCATGTGACAGCGTTGCATTTATACGAGACATAATAACTCTGATTTTGCCGACCAGAGCTCATTCACTTAAAGGTGAGTCAGCCTGGTGTTCCTTCACGCTCAGGGGTCCATGTTTGCGCAGCAGAGCCTGATACCAAAGCGATTGCGACATGTTGTAACCATGTTGCACGTTATGTGACATGTGCAGTCAAATCAGACTTATTACATGCACTTTTCAATGCAATGAGCTGATTACAGTTGCATGCTCTGCATGCAAGATCATGGAATGTTTATTAGCTGATTACACAGACAGGCTATCAGCATTAGCCAAGAGTAGGATACTGTACACACAATTTAGTGAAGATGTTCAGCTTTGTCACCCTTGAACATGGCTTGGTCTTTAGTCTCTGTTTACACGTTGTCTTTTTTTCCCTTGACTGAGCAGCAGAGCTCCAGGGAAATTGTTGTTTAACTCTTTGTCCTCCAATTCTGCCGAATGAAGAGAAGTGAGAAATGGCAGACTTGCTCTTCGACCGACCTGCTGTGGGGCTGGCTAATATATCCAGGTATCACAGCGAATGTGCTGATGTGTTATATGTGCATGTGTGTGATTCATGTGTGCGTCCCCTTAGCCTGCCTTGCCTGCGGCGAGCTGGTTGTGGCTTCAATCGGTCTTGACTCCTCTCCCTCCAGGCTCCCAAATGATGGGATGACCTTTCCACCTCGGCCAGGACTGCAGTGTCACTCACAGCATGAAGTGGAAACTCATCTATTCGCTTAACACTTCAGAACGCTCCCCTCTCTGCCTTCTTCCTTCTCTTGCATCTGATTTGAATCCTGCTTTACAAGAAAGGTCAGAATATATTTATATATACATAGTCCTGGGATACATCATATTTATAGAACTATACACAACCATTATCATTTGTCCTTTTGCAGTGTAAGATATTTAGGAATTTCATTCTTCTCTCAAAGTACTTCATTTGTGATGACAGGATTCTGCCCATCCTTTCCACTTTCTACAAGGAGTTTTTAACTGGCTATGAAACAGTCTCACTTTAACACTGATGCCTTTACTTGACCACCATAAAGAAACAAGACCATCAGCGGGAAGATCGGCTTTTGGGTCATTGGGTCTGATTCCTCGAACCAAACGAATTATGGCTCCTTCAGGTCAAACTCAAATTCAACCTTTACTTTTAATTTTTCAGTAAAACGTTTTGTTGCTTTGTAAAAAAGGGAAAACAAAGAGTAGCTATGTGTCAATAGCTTAAAAAAAGTAGTAAATATACTATCCCTTGCTTCTCTGACCAGATCCACTATATACTGTAGCTTCAAGGGCATGAAACTCAAAGTCTGAGCATCTCTTTGTGTCGGCTGTCTGTGGATGAGTGATGACTGTGTGCTGTATGTCAACCTAGGTGGTCCAGAATCTCTCAAGTGTTACTAGTGCTTTTATTTTAGTGGTGAAAGTAAATTGAATTAATAAGCATGTGTGTAAAAATGTAACACACACACACAAAAAACATCATTGAATTGTTATTTTAACCCTGAGAGTATGAAAGCTATCTCTATGCGAGACTCATCAGAGTTAATTGAGCATTTTATGATCCCTCTGATAAGCTATGAATAAACAGCTTGTTTAATAACTGAAAGTGAAACAGACACCCCACTGTAGGAATTGAAACCTGTGTAACGGATATATTTATTCATTTTTAGCGACATTTGGTGGAGACAAGTGAGGATTTTTTTGTGTGACTCTCTTTTTGTGTGTTTGTCCTCCTTCTTGTCCAACCCAGGGGGGAAGTCCCTGGGTGGTTTCTTTCATCCAGGCATTGAAGACAAGAGCCCGTCAAAACCTCAGCTGGAGTCCAGCGAAGGCTCTCTGTGGCCTGCTCTGGCTCCCAGCATGGCAGGGCTGCAGCAGAGAAACCACAGAGGAATATTCTGTCTTCGAGGAAGGGGATCACGCTTTTATGGAATAGACAACATCCCCAGAGGTGAGATAGTGGGGGGAGATGAAGAGTGTTAATAGCGAGGTGTGGAATCTCTGTGTCCTTGCATTTATCACAGAAATAACAAGCTTATATCTTGTGTTTAAGAAGGCGTGTGAAAGAAAATGTTTATTAGTGACTGTGGTAATAAATATTATTATCTCATCAATTTGATCCTAGGAAACTTAATGGAATAGTTGGACGTTTTGGGAAATACACGTATTAGTTTTTATTTGCTGACGGTTACATGAACAGATGTTATTTTTAATCCACAAAAGAATTCTCTATTTTACTGGGAGTTAGCTATTTCTTGGCCAGAACGAGTGGTCTTGTATATAAAAAGTGGACGTAGCCATCGTGACGTCACCTATTGGTTTGTGGACGGCCGTTTTGAAGCCTCGATTTTGGCGATTTGGCCGTCGCCATCTTGGCTTTTTCGCAAACACTGATCGGAAGTTACCATATTTGCACGTAGATACGCCAAATACGGCTCTGGTAGCAGCAGCGACCTGTCAATCACAAGGTATCCACGCCCTAAAGCATTACAGACGTTGTTACCTTTAGACAGGAAGCAGTTTTCCCTTGTTTCCAGTCTGTATGCTAAGCTAAGTTAGCTGGTGGTAGCTTCACACTTAGCGTACAGACAAATGAGTGGTCTCATTCTTCTGTTCCATCTTCTCAACTTTTACATTAGAGAGATGCATTTATTCATGCGTTCTCCCTTCATCTTATGTGACCAACATACAGCTTGGTATGATGTTGTAAACAATAGTCTCATTTTTTTATTTATCCTGATTGTATTGGCTCATTTGGTCATAAAATGAATTTACTTATATAATTTGAGCTTTCCCATAAGTCCATGTTCTTTTTTTCTGTTATGCTTTGTTTTGTCTTGCTGTGTTGTCCCCTCATTAAATACCATCCTTAAGTGAAACACAGTGCACATTTACAATAGATAGAGATAGAGTAAACTTTATCATCCTTGAGGAGTCATGGGCACAATACAGGCTGTTGTTTTACATTCAATTATTATTCCATAATTCATTACTGTAACTTGGGCAGAATGATGAATATATTGCCTTGTAGTTATATTAATATTAAAATCACTAAGTTAGAAGGTAATAATTGCATTCCTCTTTTAGCTCTGCAGCAACAAAATTGCACAAATACACAAAAGGTCAAGGCTCCCTATACAGGAAACAGATGCATAATGATATCACCACATATTTCACTGTGAGCCCAATGAGCCTGCAGGAGGAAATCAGGAGGTGTGTGTGTGTGTGTGTGTGTGTGTGTGTGTGTGTGTGTGTGTCTTGGTGCAGGATGTGTGTGTGTGTGTGTGTGTGTGTGTGTGTGTGTGTGTGTGTGTGTGTGTGTGTGTGTGTGTCTTGGTGCAGGATGTGTGTGTGTGTGTGTGTGTGTGTGTGTGTGTGTGTGTGTGTGTGTGTGTGTGTGTGTTTTGGGTGTAGAAGCAATAAAGCTGCTGGTAAAGCATCTTTTCATCATCACAGAGGGATTAATACAGTGAATGTTGACTCTACATATCTATCTAGAAAATCAACTAGAAAGAAAATGGTCTCGTAAAACTGTCTATGGGCTTTATAGGGCAATGTCATGAGGAGTCATACTCACTCCTCACCCCACCATCACCCTCCCCAGCAGCGACCTTCTCGCTGTGAGGCACCCGTGGGCCCTCTGACCTCTGACCCCCGAACCCTGCCACCTACCTGCCCCGTTCCTGCAGGCAACATCTCAGGGCACAGCACCATCCACAGCAGCAGTAAGTCATATGCAATGAGAATGTATTTATTTGATGTATCATGTGAATTTCTGATGAAGTTCCTGTCCCTTAAGCTCCCATGTCACACCGCAGGCCTGACTCCCAGCTCAGTTATATATCATATAGCCATCAGGGAGGAGAGACTACAAAACATCATGAATATGAAAATCATTAATATGGATCTAGGAGCAGAAAGAGCACTTCCTGAAATAATGAGAAACCTATGATTAGTAATTCTGTATGTCCACATTGGGCACACATTTATTATTAATCGTTCAAAAATAAGTGTGGGAAGCATTGTGTGTATGTTAACCAAATTCACATTAAAAGATGTATATATTTGAGCTTTTACAGCCCTCTCTGGACAGCTGTATGAGAAGAATAATGCTCGTCCATAACACACAGAGTACACTGCTGACCTTGACCTTGAAATTGTCTGTTTATGATTCAGATTTCTGCTTAATGTTTTCCTTGAGAAAAGAAAGGTTTTTATTTGACCTGGCTGAGCATATTTTCCAGGGAAATGTTGCGAGATCCGTGAGTGAGCTGATCACCTGACAACACACCTGGATCCAAAAAACGTTCCAAATTTCAACCGAGAGATTGAGAGGGAGAGAGCAAAAGAGAGAGAGAGGCTTAAAGATTGAAGGCAAGACAGAATGGGAGAGAGAGACAGAGTGAGTGCGAGGTGAAGTGCAAAGGGGAGCAACCTAAAAAGCAGTGGTACCCTCCCTCTTCCCTTCGTACAGCATGGCAGTTAATTTAAATTCTGCAAGGAGACAACCCATAAATCACCTCCATTCTGACTAATGGCTTCTGCACTGAGGGAAAACTCTCGCCTCTCCACCTGGAGACATTCTGCACTGCAAAAAATAAAGGCTACACTTGGATTTTGTGTGTGTGTGTGTATATATATATATATATATATATATATATATATATATATATATATATATTTATATACAGTATATGCGGTATATATATATATATATATATATATATATATATATATATATATATATATATATGAGTGCTTCACTCACACAGACCGTTTTTGAAGGAGTCAGCAGCACGACTAACCTCTCTATGTGAGCAGCTTTCACTTGAGGCAGAAATCCCCCCGTGTTGGCCCATAATTAGCCCCCAAAACTGCAACCGTCTGACGTCAGAAGTGCATGACACCAAACCAACCTTGGACTGGATTCCAAAAAAACACCCTGGGTTAGCGCACAAGCACAGCTCACCCAGATTTGTGAGTCATGTGACTCATGAAAGCTTCTGTATATTTGTTTTCTTATACTCAAAGTGGCCGTACCTCAGGGACTTTACAAAGTGTTTTTTTGCGGATTATTTCACAGCAAATGTTTTCTTTATGTGTGTTTTTTGCAGTAATATTCAAACCTTCTTTTTTCAAAGAAAGTAAATCTGTGGAATTATTTAAAGTGAGTGGAAAAAAATGTACAAGCACTTGCAGTATTTAAATGTTTATTCATTTTGATTTGACCATGAGAAAACGTTACAGCTAGAATTTAAGTTCTTATTTTCAATTATTTTACTTTCATCATTACTTGTTCATGGCAATAAACAAACTATGAACAGTATGAGCAAAACTTTAAGTGGAAGAGTATATTTGGGTTGTAAAGGCAGTGAAAACACTTTTCATCTTGTTATGAGTCATGGGTTCCTACATGGAAACACATATTTCCAGTTATTTCACATGACAATTTTTGTCTGTGCTCCATCTGAAAACGTTGACGTCACATTTTCCATTTTCCATCACGATGTAGCGCCCTTTAGATCTGAACCTGATGGTGGATTGTTTGCTCACTGTTTTCATTCAGTTTCTGAATGGTAATAAATATTACCTATATATCTTTTTAAAGTTTGATTGTTGATTATTTAGCCATAATATTTAATTCTATTAGAGAAATAATTTGAAGCATTTTCAGACTTTAGTGCAGGTTGGCTATTAAACGAGCGGGGAATAAATAAGATTGGCATTACCAAGCAGCCCACCCATTTTTAAAAACAAATTCATACCGTAGCATATAAGTGTAGTTCACAACCTATAGACCAGGAGTTTTTAAAGACCGCTTTTGAGCCTCGTTTTTGACGATTTGTTTACATTTTGGTAATTTGGCAGATACAAGCAGGGTCTTTTTCAGTGGATTTATTCTTGATGGATAGAGATAATTATGCTAAATCTAAAAGTCTGTGTATCAAGTTTGTGTGTTTGGATTCAACTGAGTTGTGGCTCAGTAGACCAAGCATTTGTGTGTTTGTGTGTGTGTGTGTGTGCGCGCTCAGTGATGCCCCCTAGTGATGTTGGGGGAATCCTGGTCAAGCTGCAGCAGACAGGGTGGATTGGGGACAGGATGTGACTGAGAGCACCCGGTCTCTTGTTTGCTTTTTTAGTTGGTTCGCAGTTTCCTGTCAGTGGCGCCCTTTGCTCTGGGATGAGACATGTCACCTCAGGGCCCTGTTTGACCCTTCATTGCCCCCTCATGACCTGTCACTACTCATTTGAGTACAGTGGTGGGACCGATACGAGACATGCACCGAAATCTCACCAAATACATTTTTCCTATGACCTGTCTAAATATCTCATGTACACAAATTAAAAAAAATCTTGCCTACAGTGGAAATACAGTACTTTCTGCTATTGTTCAGTGTGGAGTGATACCTTTCTAGTGGTAACAACAAACAGCTGTTGCGTTTGTGAAAGACATTCCATGCAGTACAGACACGCTGCTTTTCGTCAGACCTTGGTCCATTGAGAGACCAGAGAAAGATTAAAGAGTGTGCTCTCCGCTCTGTAATCCGTCACACATTTAGTCTATATACTCCAGATGAAATGGGGCTATCGCTTGTGCGATGACCTGGAGTAACCGGCTTCGGCCAGCTTCGCCTCCTATTTCCTCCCAGTAACACGGATGACCTCCAGCTGTGATTGGGGCCTCTGATCCCCCCCTGGGGGTCATACATGTGTTTTAAAATTCGACGACATGCTTTCCTTCCTCCACCTTCCCCTCCGGCCCTTCCACTCTCCTGCCTCCCCCCTTCCCACCCCCCCTTCCACTCCAGCTTTAGAGGAGGTTTGAAGCTGTGGGGTGTGACACAGATCACCCGGCTGAAGGAGAGTTCCAGTCCTCTGGACCACAAGAGTCACGGCTTCCCCTCTGCGCTTCCATGTCCGGCTGTGGAGGACAGATATGAGCCCCAGCCACTGTCACCAACATCCAAACCCCCTCACTGCCCCAGCATAACCAGCTCCCTCAAGCCATAAACAGCTGGGCTATGTGGCACACCCAAATGACTGTAGCGGCTGAAGTGGCTCGCTGCAATGATCCCTTGCACTGCTCACCCGTCCCACTGACTAATAATGACCACGATCAATCATATATGAGACTCCACTGTGAGAATATCTCACCAGATACACGCTGAGGTAAGAACCCCCACCAGCCAGGCAGGTGTTGGGTTTTTCAGTTAGAAAAAAACCCGACAAGTAGGGTCACTCGGACAGCACAGGTCATTCTTTCATGCACCAAAATGTTTCTCATCATAAAACCCTTTTTTCCTCTTCTTTCTTCCTTACTATCTAACAATATCCCGTTGGACATGAGTTTCCTCTTGTGAGTTTTCCCTCTCCTCTCTAGAAGCCCCGGTCCTGTAATCCAATCTCATTAGCCCTATGAATGGAAGGCTCTCTGTGTGAATCCATTAAGAAGGCTTCTTCGTGGCTCCCCTCTCTGTAATCTCTCTAACCCTGTGGGATTAATCACCCACCGAGAACAGAAATCGATCCGTTTAATCACTAAAAGATGTGACAAAAATGCTGTAACTGGGGGATATGGTGGAAAATGATCAGCCAATTGAAATTCATTGGAGAGAGGGGGAAGAGAAAGAGAGAGAGAGGAGGGGGAGTAACAGAACTCTGGAGCACCTTAATGAGGCAATCATTCCAGTTATTTGTGCTATGTATTTGCGCAAAGAAAGGAGGCTTTTTATTTGCTCAGGAAACTAGAAGTGTAGAAAGTAATACAGAAAACAAATCAATGATTAACAAAAATAAAAAAAGACCAGACAATGAGTTTGACCAAGACAATCCTGTCATGTATTACAAACAAACAAGGCTTTCTTGCGTGTCCGCATGTTTAGCAAAGGTTTGTGTTTGAGAAATGAGGCCAGGGTCCGCTGAGAAGTGTTGTAACGTTTAAGGTTTGGTGATGCCTCCATGAGCCCATAATGAGGAGAAATGAGGGTCGCCGGCCGATGTTAACCCACTAATAAAATCTGCCTCCCCTTAAAGGGTGTTAGAAAACCACAATTACCCCCCTGACATTTTTTTACTGCATGATTTATGAACTGAATATTGCATCTCCCTCTCTAACCCTTATCCCGGCTGCGGAGTAATAAAGGGAAGTTAAGGGGCAGTATTGATCGGCTAAAAAGTAGTCTTTGATTTGCCACAGATGGAGAGGAGAGGAGAGGAGAGGAGAGGAGAGGAGAGGAGAAGAGGAGAGGAGACGACAGGTGACCAGACTTGAGGAGAGGAGACGAGACGACAGGTGAGCAGACTAGAGAAGAGGAGACAACAGGTGAGCAGACTAGAGGAGAGGAGAGGAGACGACAAGTGAGCAGACTAGAGGAGAGGAGACGACAAGTGAGCAGACTAGAGGAGAGGAGACAACAGGTGAGCAGACTAGAGGAGAGGAGAGGAGACGACAGATGAGCAGACTAGAGGAGAGGAGACAACAGGTGAGCAGACTAGAGGAGAGGAGAGGAGACAACAGATGAGCAGACTAGAGGAGAGGAGACAACAGGTGAGCAGACTAGAGGAGAGGAGACAACAGGTGAGCAGACTAGAGGAGAGGAGAGGAGACGACAGATGAGCAGACTAGAGGAGAGGAGACAACAGGTGAGCAGACTAGAGGAGAGGAAAGGAGACAACAGATGAGCAGACTAGAGGAGAGGAGACAACAGGTGAGCAGACTAGAGGAGAGGAGAGGAGACTACAAGTGAGCAGACTAGAGGAGAGGAGACGACAAGTGAGCAGACTAGAGGAGAGGAGACAACAGGTGAGCAGACTAGAGGAGAGGAGAGGAGACGACAGATGAGCAGACTAGAGGAGAGAAGAGGAGACTACAAGTGAGCAGACTAGAGGAGAGGAGACAACAGGTGAGCAGACTAGAGGAGAGGAGAGGAGACTACAAGTGAGCAGACTAGAGGAGAGGAGACGACAAGTGAGCAGACTAGAGGAGAGGAGACGACAGGTGAGCAGACTAGAGGAGAGGAGAGGAGACGACAGATGAGCAGACTAGAGGAGAGGAGACAACAGGTGAGCAGACTAGAGGAGAGGAGACGACAGATGAGCAGACTAGAGGAGAGGAGACAACAGGTGAGCAGACTAGAGGAGAGGAGAGGAGACAACAGATGAGCAGACTAGAGGAGAGGAGACAACAGGTGAGCAGACTAGAGGAGAGGAGAGGAGACGACAGATGAGCAGACTAGAGGAGAGGAGACAACAGGTGAGCAGACTAGAGGAGAGGAGAGGAGACGACAGATGAGCAGACTAGAGGAGAGGAGACAACAGGTGAGCAGACTAGAGGAGAGGAGAGGAGACGACAGATGAGCAGACTAGAGGAGAGGAGACAACAGGTGAGCAGACTAGAGGAGAGGAGAGGAGACGACAGATGAGCAGACTAGAGGAGAGGAGACGAGACGACAAGTGAGCAGACTAGAGGAGAGCAGAGCTCAGCATTGATGAGCTTTTTTTCTGTCCCATGGCCCTCCACCATGCAGCCCCTGGCCGTCTGGACACCCGCCACGTGTGAACAAGCTTTCGGCTCACATCATCTTCTCCACTTCCACCTATAATTGGCCATATGTGTCACCAGCACCCTGCTGCTGCTACTGGAGGGGAAGAAAGGGAGATCACAGCTTTGACAAGGTGATTGTTGGATGGCTCTTGCTTTGACATGTCAGGTAAGCCTTATCTTGGCAAACACTTCTTGAGCCCTTCTTCCTCTTCAATTAGTAGTAACCTGTTGTGTGATGCCTGATTATAACTGCAGCTGCTTTGGCAGTAAAGTTGTGGTTAGAATGCAAAGAGAAAAAAACCAACACCCTATACTTTAAGCACTTGTCCTTTTACGTATAGTCCAGGCATAATGAGATATTTATATTGTCTCGAGAGGATAGCTCTAGTAGCTCTGCCATGGACAGAAAATGTACTGTAGATCATCTGTAGGCCAACCACTGAATAAGTTGAATACATAATGCCCCAAAGCTGCCCGTGGCGTGTGGCATTCGATGAGCATTCATTAACCTTTACTGCTGCTGGAGCAGTTACCTGCATTAAGTAAGACAGTTGGGTACAGTGTTCAGACAGGTTATCAGGTAAATATCATTGGATAGAGAAACTCGGTTCAAACAAACCCCAAAACACGAATTACATACAATATAGGCAACATAATTTTATTCTTTGTCTCTGAAATTCATTGTCAGTGAAATTGGCAGTAAATGCGTCAGTGACGCCAGAGAGGGAGCGAGGGGAAAAGGTCAGCGACTGGAGAGGGGTTCGTCCCTCTTCCCTCGTCTGAATGGCAAATGTCACACCAGCCAGCAGAGGATCGCAGAGAGTGCAAGAGAAGGGTGAGCGGAGGGGCGGAGGGGCGGAGGGGCGGGGGAGGTTAGCAGGGAGGGGAGGAGAAGGTGGATAAGTGGGGAAGGCGTGAAATCTCTGCTGAGACGCGACTGGGCAGATGCTAAATTGGTGGTGATAGTCATCTTGCCAGGCAGAATAGCAGAGCAGCAGAGGCAGCTGAGAGCTGGGAGGCAAGATACATGTGAAGCAATGATGGGCTCATACAGCAGGCCCAGTGCACTGGTGTCATTAATCCAAACTGAATACAAACAGTTTAGAGTTGTTTAAAAAAAAAAAAAAAAAGGCCAGTGTCAAAATTATTGATTTTCCATAATTGTCTTTGGTACTGAAGTAAGGCGAAGTGATCATTGTCAGAGATATGGATTGTGAAGATACAAACTTTGTTCTTGTTTATTGTTTTTTTATCAATAGATTTATGATTGGGAAAGAGTCAGCGGAGATTCTTTAAAAACAATGTTCTTCTTTTCCTTCTTCCATCCTCCCACATATTATATCACAAATATGGAATTGTGAGTGTGCATAGCCATTCAGCAGAAGACTACCTATTTCAAACACTGTTTTTTAAAAGTGGTGAGAAAATAACAGTACTTCCACAAATGTCTGGTTGCAGTCTTAGATTCAGATCACTTTAATTTTCCGAAGATGAGCCGGACAAAAGGACAAACCATGGGGTCACGATTACAGGGTCTACATGACAAACTAAAACACTCAGGCAAGCGGGGTGATTGGATGGTTTGACACTGTTTATTTGTGCCATCAGTGGCCTAAAATCGCAGAGTGCACAGAAAGTTCTGTCAGGATGATGAGGGGTTCTCTGTGCCATAGCAACACGTGTCTCTTCATGCGACACATCGGGAAAGGCCTGGGCAGTGAGGGATGTTGTGATGCTATGTTTGGTCTGTCCCTCATTGCTTCTAATCTACTGATTATCTAACAGACTGGCTCCGTTGCGTCGTGACTACCACATAAGTTGACAATGGTAATGAGACATTTCGTTGAAGGATATTAAGATTGTATCTTCACCTTCTGACACAGGATGTCAACGGCACAGTGTGTGATGAGTTGGTGTTTACACTGTATAATTGTGGATGCTGGCATCCTCATGGCTCATCTATTTGAAGAACATGTCCTGTTCTCAGTTGACTGTGTAGCTTTGAATTCCAGCTTGTGCACTGGCATCTTGTATTTTCCTCTTTCGTCCGCTTTCGTCTAGCTTCTTTACACTCAAATGATAAAATACTTCTGTGAAAATGTATACACCTTTTGGTGTCTGCCCCGAATTACAGCAATAATTAAAAAAACAAAACAAGAAACTGTTGTGTTTCAACGAAGAACTCCCGGAGGAACAAAGGACGTCTCACATCAAAAGTTATAATGAAGCGTATTTAATAAAGAAAAGAATCGTTGTGAATAGAGAGTACAAAATCTCAGCTGAGGATTCGCCGGCTGCAATCCACAGCCTGCTAGCAGTTTCCTGTCTCTTGCTCCACCCGCAAATCTCAAACAAAGTACAAACACAGGTATATATACACAAACAGAAAAGGTGCGATTTTGGAGCTCTTCTTGATGATAGGATAAAGTTGGTGCGGTAGGCAGTGTCCTCGCCCCTGGGCACGTGACGTCTTCGGTACGTTCATGTAACTGGATATTTGGATGTTTCCCCTTAAACCATATGGCGGTACCATCAAGTATTACACTGCATGCATTTCTTTATTAATTACATAGTTTTAAATTCCTGGTGGTACAATGGAGTATTATACTGAATGCATTGTATAATTAGTAAGATTAATGAGCCGGGTTATAAGTTTGTTTATAAAATCCTTCAAAACTTCACACAGCACACTCATTTTTTATCTTTCTGATCACAAAAAAAGACAAATGTCTTTGTGACTCCAGCATCTTTAGATGCAATGCTTACAGTTTGTTTGCTAGATGTCTATTGTTTCAGTTCGTCACCTCTTGTGAGTCAAGAAGAAACTAGAATGTCTTCTTTTGATCGAATATCTGCGCTTCCTGTTGGTGATGAAGCACCTCCTGGATCCAGAAATTAGTTATTCACAAATTCATTTGTTTGTTTATTTACATACAGCATAGTCTACCTGCACAGTAAACACTGAACAGATCAGTATGTAGATTTCTGTCCTGCATTTGTTGTGTTTCTCCTATATTGCATAAATGATGATGAGTCCATGTCAGATTCACTGCAACACTTGAACATGATGTATTAAAGCCATTATGTTTCTTTTTAATATGAAGATGGACAATTTCGGGGTGTTACATTTTTTTTTAATAGATTTTTAGTTTGTTAAAAATTGCATATTTGCCTCTTTTTAACCCCCCCTCCCTCAGTTCCTCTGCTAGCAAACAGCACCTGAGAGTGTCCAGCAGCTTCAGGAGAGGAACCAGGCCGAGGCATCGGGGAGGCCGAATGACGTGGCTTCATCTCCTTCTAAAGGAATGGTGGAGGAGGGCATTGGCACCATGTCTGGCATCATGACTTAGTGAGACACATGGGACCTCTGGAGACGGGCCACCATCTGGTGTCCGTCATTGAACCAGCTTGACACCATGACGACAAACACGGATGCTTTACAATGTATTTGTGCCTCTCTGTCTCTCCTTTTGCGTCAGTGACTTGGACTCACAAAGACCGGCCACTGCCACCGCCCCTCCTTCCTTCCCTATTCTCACTCCTCATCTCTCGCTATATATCTCAGTCTGGTCTGAGGATAGGCAAGGATCTGCTGTGGGATTATGTACTGTAAGCTGCTAATAATGTTGAAGAGCCTCCTGGGCTCCCAGTCTCGAAGCAACGGTGCAATAAAGCCAGGAGCTGGGAAATGCATGGCGATTTAATGGAAAGCTAAGCTTCTGAGCGGCTGTGCTATATATACAGGTAGCCTCTCTGCCTCAGCTTTTTGCATCCTGTGCTTGTCTTGCCTTGCCCGCCTGCCCGTCAGCCACCTTGGAGGAGACCTGGCATCTGCTGTTCCCTGTGGCTCCCCTACAGCCTCCCACGCCACTGCCACACACTCCGCTTGCACGGGCAATGAAGCAAGAACTAGTGCGGGCGCAGTCATTCTGATTGCTGTTAAAAGTGACACTTGGTTGTGCAGCACAAAACAGGTGACAAAGGAAGAAAATCATGGTGTTGGAGAAAAGGGGAAGTATGGAATTCTCTCTTCATCACAGTTTGTTGTTTGTTGTGCTCAGTGCTGCTGCCCAGTTTCCCAACTATTCAAATCTTGCCATTTAGTTTGCACCATCTGTCTCACACCGAAGTCAGAATGGATATGACACAACAGGGCCACTGTTTTGTTGTCTTGTTCTATTTATTCCTCGATAATGAGAAATCAGCAGAGGGACTGGCATGGGGCTAGCTGCCACCCATGAAACCCTTCCTAGGCCATATGGCTTGTCTACAGGGGGCTACTTGACTCTTCTGACTCTGTGGCACCAGAAGCACAGATCTTGATCTCTCCCCTTCAGACGGTTGTCATGAATCCATGCTGCCATGCATCCGGGTTAAAACAGAATATTTTTGTTTGCAGTGTCTCTACTGGATAGTCTGTCATCGCCCTGCAAAGTGTGTTTTTTTTATTTATTTTTTTACTGTAATTGAAAGGCGGCTTGATTGTTAAAAAGCAGCAGCAGCAGCAACAAAATCGGTGAGGAGGAATCTTGGACAAGTGACGGCGGCCCTGGGGACATGCTGTGGGATTTAAGTTGTCATAATTGTCCCTCCTCTTTGTGGGACACTTTGTCCATATGCCTTAATCCCGATTTTGGCCTTGTGTGCGTTCGGTGTGACGCGTCTCCAAAAGAGAAGACAGCACTGTGTGACTAATTACGCACTCTTGGATTGTTTGAAGGGCCGCAGATTGAGGATGGCATGCATGCAATGTTTAATTCAGCATCCCGCCATGAAGACTTTTAAATCTAGTGTCGGGCCGGCTCTGCAGCAGCAGGCTCTGGCACACACAAGACTTCCTCGTAATCCCCCAGTGTCCCAAAAACAATCTCTCCCACAGTGTAGTACAGTAGTTTGAAAGTGTTGAACATGAAGCACACTCCAGCATACTGTAGTAAATACACATTTCATTTAATTAGAAATTCAGCAAACCAATGTCGATAACACAGTTAGCGGCACAGCAGCGGGGAAATCTGCCCAGTTCAAGTGATGCATCTCTCTGATTGATCTCGCCCACTTGAGTCTTTTTGTTCAGGATGAAAACTCGTCCATGACACCCAAGGGTGACAAGGGTTAGTAATTGAGAAAGACATCATTACACAAACCTTTTGTCATGCTTGCTGCAACCATTCCCTGCGGTCTCTCTCTCTCTCTCTCTCTCTCTCTCTCTCTCTCTCTCTCTCTCTCTCTCTCTCTCTCTCTCTCTGGCCTCCATCTCTGTGTATTGTCTCGAACGGAGCCGCCATTTCAATATATCAGTCAACTCATTTTACAATTTCTCAGTCTTCATCACAGCCATGAGACATTTAACAATCCCACCGGGAATCAATTATCTAACAGTTGAATTAAGTCATACATAACTGTCATATTTGTAAAAAGTTTGCAAGGCTTATAATGCTTCTGCATTAAAATGCATCAGTGGGTGGATATATTTTTATTGTGTTCTTCACATGTTTGTATGAGTTTATATAAGTTAAGGATGTTTTTTTATCTCTGGAAATATTATTGATCTAACAATTTAAAGTAGGCTTCAACTTCAAAGTAGCTGTCATAATAACTTCAACTTCAAAGTAGCTGTCATAATAAAACAACTTTGGTTTTTCCAACCTCGAGCCAATAAAGGACAGCCAAGAGGAAAAATGAAGATTATTGACCAAAATGAAAGATGCCAAAACGTTAGTTTACATAGATTATTTTCATCCATCCATCCATTTTCTTCCGATAGATCTATTTTCAACATACTTCAAATTATAAGAAAATAAAACAAGAATAACCCATAAAATGAACAGTAAACATATACAAATAAATTAATATTATTTCTCTGAGAACAACGAATGACTGCACCAAATTTCACGGCAAGTAAGTAGTTTCTAAATAAAATAAATAAATAAATAGTCTACACGTTCAAAAAGGAGTAGGCAGAGGTAAACACATTATTTTTAACTTGAATAATGAGCTTTATGTTTATCACATATACACTTAAATCATATATAAAACAAAAATAAATCTAAAATAATAACACAAAATAAATTAATGAGTATCATCATCATGTCATCCCTGTACCTCTCAAATACATTTATATGTATTTTGCTTAATTTAATCCATTACATAAAGAAATGAAGCAAAGTATAAATACACTGCTCCAAATCAGTGGAATACATGGGGCAAATAGCCATATTGCCATGAATTAGACATTAATCTTTTTAAACCACAAAGCTTTCTAAATACCCAGGTGGGCCATTTGAATATTTCTTTATAATCCATATTATGCTTTCTAAATGTATTATCTGTTTATTTAATGGAACCATGGAGCTTTGTCCGCTGGTTTGTGATTTACTCTGGAAAATATGGCTTGTATCTCAGATCTAGTCCCATTCCCCTCCTGAACACTGAATTCAAAATATAGTCATGTGCCCAACCCAGCCGTTCCATATGCATTAATCGTCACAGCTAGATCGGAATTTATATTCAACAGCATCACGCGATGCAGCTACTGTAGACATGCAAAGGAACAAAACAGTGCCGAGACAATCTCATCATTCAGTGCTCAACCATCAGTGGAATATGAAGAGAAAAGGCGATTTGTTTTTAGCATAATGAACATTCATTTCACTCCCTCACATCTGGAAGAGTCCAAACCCCAGCGGGTAGCCACCTCAGGCCTGTGCAGACCCACTGAGCAGTATGCCCCAGCAAGACCAATACCATCACAAACAAAGACTGAGGCCCCGTGGAGCACGTATGTGGAGAGAAGGTTACGAACTGTGCTGAACCGTGCTGAACACACACACAGCATCATCCGCCCTGTCTGAGACCACATCTCGTAGAGCTGCCCCTGGTTCAGATTCTGGTCGCTCCGTGGCTGTCTGGGTATATTACCGTCATCCTAGCACAGTGTGTCCTTACGCTCACTCTAATGAAAATGTATGGCGACATTTAAGTCACATGAAATCTATTAGGCTCCAGGGCTTGCGTCCATATCTCCTCTGTACCCATCAGCAGTTTTTTTCCTAAATTTGATATGTTAATCCTGATGTACTTCAGGGAGGCTGCTTGTATTACAACCCTACTCAGACACATCACACGGCTAAATGACTTTGAGTAGGGTCAAACAAACACAGGACTTTAGACCAGGAGTCCGCTGTATGTGACCCGTGCGTCTCGTTTGTCGTTAATCACGTGAAGTTAACACCAATCACGCTCTTGATTCCTGAATCTAACTAAGTGGTTTGGTTGCCTAAGCCTAACTCCCTGTGAAGGTGGAAGTTTATTTTGAAAAGACACTATGCATGTAACACGTGGAAACTGTCCCTGACACGTCCATAACTGACGCTACAGTAGAGTGTCATAGTTTGAAGCTTAGGGCCACTGACTAAGCGTCAAGCGTCGGTATTTGACGAGTTGGGAGTGAGAATGTGTTACAGCATCAGGTATTTTCATTTTTTGTACTGGTCATTCTGCTGAGAGGTTCAAGTCCATCCAAGCCTTGTGGTTCGTCTCACAGTGTCCATGTAGAAATCAGAATCCAAAATCAGATAATGAATGGTGCAGAAAACCTTGGACCCCCGAAATAACTCATCTCATAGCAAAGCTGTTACATACATTTCAGTTCTGTGCCTTATTTATGTGATATTCATTCCTCATACTGTATGAGAAATTGTCAGCATGCGAGCAAACACAGCTTGCGTTTGCAGCACTCTACACATCTAAGCAAGTGCTAAGGAAATATCAAAGACGGTGTGGGCATGCTCAACCCACATGCTCTCCTGAAGTTCTCAACAGCTTGTCTTGCAGGCGAAGCGCTTAACCAGTTGTGCCGTTTGTTTTTTTATCAAAAGAGGTTTAACTTTGAGGTCAGTTGTAATCTTTTTTGCTAAATGCAAATGTAGGGGGGGGGGGGGCATCTTGTTCCAAAGTGCTGGTGTCAGGACCCTGCAGTTTGACAGTAAAGTGATGAATATTGCACTCAAACATAAACCATGCTGATGTGTGAATGTTGTACACCCAATCAACCGTCCCTCCTTTTCTCCTCTGCCTTGTGAGACAGGTGCTGCTATGTGCGGTGTTGTGGGACTGAGTGGCATTTTAAACTGAACTCACCAGTCTTACCTGCATCTGCATTGTGTCTCTGGAGCAACTGCTTTCCCATTTAGCGGCTGACAATATCCAAGCTTTCTATTCATTTCCCGTCTTTCAGGCAGGAGGAAATGAATCACAGGGCTGTCAAGGAGAGGCACAGGAGCAATAACAGGAGTGTGAGAGAAAAGAAACTTTGATATGTGAGGTTTACTCACTCTTTATTTCTTACGGACCCTTGGGGTATGTTGTGGGACACCACACTGCTAGACTCCGGCTGTTAAAGCTAACAGACCTGCAGGTGTAATTTCATCTGCCCATCTTTTTCTTCCCTGCCTCAGCCTGCCTCCAGCTTTTTCTCTCACTTTCTGTATTTGGCATCCTCCGCCTCTCTTTTTCTTTCACACATGCTGCCTGGCTGTCTGTCCTGTGTCACTTTCATTTCAATCACAAATTTCATGCTGCTGACTCTCAGTAGAAGCTTTTTAAGAAAATACTCTAAGGCAGAAATTACCTCAATAATAAATATCTGCAGACCTAAACCACACATCATGTGTACAAATCATAATAATTTGTTGATATAATCGCCCTTGCATATACACACAAGAATGTGTATTGAAAATAGTTTTTCTTTCCTCCATATTATTATGTTTTAAAAGAATTGCCGTAATGGGAGATATGAGATATCCTGTCCTGAAATCAATGTTTGAATTGTGATCTGTTAGTGGCAGTAGATGAGAAATCAGAGGATCACCAAAATATAATAGAATTCTTCCTCCATGAATGACTGCACCAAATTTTGTGGCAATCCATTAAATAGTCATCAAGATATGTAACTCTGTACCAAAGTGTTTAAAAAACACAGACTGACAGAGCGACTGGCAGAGTGCCGATGGCGTCCACAGAGCTACATCACTTCTTTGGCTAAAAAGACAACACATGGACAAAGGGGAAGAATTTAGAAAAAAAACAGCACTGCACAATTGTGATTAATTAGCTGCCCATCAGAGGGGTGAAGATAGTGGGGACAGACATATTGCCTATTAGACCTGAATAGGAAAGATGGAGTGGGAGCCAAGTAAGGTGTCTGCTGATGGCAGAGGACAATTCACAGCAATGTATCTCTGATGTCAAACACAGGCTAGAGTCTGCAGCACCGCCCCCTCCTACAATACCACCACACAGCTGAGGAAAGAGCAGAGACTCCCTGCTCCTAATGCTTCACATGAAAAGACTTTGTTTGCTGTACATGCACATGATGATCTGATACCAATACATTATTTGTATCTTTCATACAGGTTAGTGTCGTGCTTAACAGATGATTCATTTAGTAATTAAGGCGGGTGATATAGGACTGATCTATTGTTTATCCAATTTTCACATTATAGTTAAATAGATATTACGTCCGCTATACATTTGTGTTACAGCTTCAGTGTTTCTCTTGAAGCCGATCTTTCTGTTATGACTCTGTCCTGGAACTCCCTTGTGTCTCTCTTAATATAAATATTGCAACAGAACGTTGCAATAGAACGAATGTTTATTTTCATGCTATGTTGAATGTAATAAAACATGTACATACAGTAGATGCATGTATGATAGAAGCAATAAAGGATACGCAGTGAAATGTCTTACAGTACTGGCAGAAAATCTTTAGCATGCATTGGCAAGTAATGCCATGGCTATAAAATATGTGGACATCAATAATGAACTTACAGTAAATATTTAGGATACGATTTATTTCTATTTTTTCAACCATCTATATGATGTTTCTGCTAATATTTAGTCTGCACAATCAAACATCTCATACAATGTCAGTGCCTAGGGTACCACATTGAACATTGTTCTCGCTCTCCTTTGACAATGTGTTGGTGTGAGTTTTATTATGAAGCCTGGTGCTTCACTTTTTTGAGCTCTCACCTCTGTGACGATACTGATATTTTAAGGTCTGCCATCTGCACAGGTGCCAAAACAGCCTGGGAGTTCTACTGGATGTCTATGGATCAATCTGAGATTATTCCCCAGGTCCCTGTGGCTGAAAAGATGGTCCGTCCACTCTCTCACACACACACACACACACACACACACACACACACACACACACATGTAATGATTTTTTTGAAGTGAACAAAACAATTAAGTAAAGCCTGCAGCATTAAAGTCCTTCAGTTAAAGCTCAGAGGCCTGTAGGGAGGTGTATTGGAGACTGAAGACAATCAAAAAAAATCAAACGGAAAGTGAGTATAAAAGGCACTGCGTATTTATCCTCTATAGCCTCAGGCATTTGTGTAGAGGTTACCTCTGAGGGATCTCTTCATGTTCTTTGTTGAACACCTTTGTTCTCCAGCACAAGCTGTGAATAGAGGCTTATACCTGTGAAACTTCTCAATCTCAATCATCAGTGAAAATGATGTTGCACACAGTTTATCATCCCAAAACCACTTAAGCTTTAGTTTCTTTTCTGAAAGGAGTTCATAGTTCAGTAGTCAGGTTTTTATCACTTTCAAGGTTTCCTGGAAAAGGACTGTGTAAATATGTACTAGTTTTTGTAGAAATGGATAATGGTGCATTTGATAAGAACGTCAAAAGGACTTGGTGTACTGGAGTGGTCCAGACTCAAATAGCTTCTCTCACCATGTCTGCATCAGCTTTATCCAGCAGGTCTTGGGAGAAACGCACACAAACAAAAATGAAATAAGAGTCATCACAGTCACATCATCAAGTTCAAACCACATACCCACCAATATATGTATGAATATTGCACGACCATGATTTTTCTGGCCCAGCCATCTGTCTACTTAGTAAATTTACTCTGAAGTCTACCTGGCAAGCAAAGTCATTTGTTTTAATGACTGAGTAGGTGATTATACTATCAAGGAGAACCAGCATTCTGGAAAAATCCTTCAGTTTTAGTTGTAATGCACAAGGTTTTGGTATTAGTGTTGTTGGTGCAAATAGAAGAAAGCTTCTATTAATATTATGAAATAGCAGAAAGGAAAGAGAATCCCACAGATAATACATTCTGCAAAAGTGTGAACATATGTTGAATCTTTTTTGTTTTGTTGACAAAAATAATTTTAATTGACAGAAACGGACCATATTCATTACAATTGACTTCACCACTGGAAATAAAGTTTAGGTGCAGTATATTGATTATACTTAAAATGAATCCCATGGCCAACACTGGCCCAAAGCTAGCTTCAGTGCTGCAAATAGACCCAAGTCTGCACCACCACATCCTACCAGCAATATAGCCAGTTTGAAATAACAGTAGCACTAAATGGCTGTTGCATTCCCATGCTTGCCTATTTGAGTTAAAATATATTATAGTTTCATTATGAAAGAAAGAACAAAGACTTATGCTGGTGTAGCCCTTGTGCAAAAGGAAGGGATTAAAACAAGTTAGTCCCTAATAAAGTTCAATGAATATAATACAGTATAATATAATAATAAAACAGTTAACCAAGAGATTATGATAGATTATGCATAAACAAGGTGGGATGTAAATACTTGAATAAATATATAAAGGTTCTCTATATGGAATTCAGAGTATATCTTTTGCCTCCACTCAGCTCTCAACATGGCAACGCCTGTGGCGGCGGCTTGCAGCCAACTGTGCTAACAGCAAGAACAGTGCAAACAACAGCAACAGTGCAGACATAGAGCTAACAGTGTTTCCCTGAAGGGGAACTGGTTGATGGGAGCTATGCACTTCCGTGACAACATCAGCCGGACAACGTTATCAGCTTACGTCTTGGACCCTAGACCTATTTTTAGGCCCTCAGCTTGAAAATAGCATACCCATACGATAATGAGTGTAGCGTTGCAACTGTAACGGCTATTTTAATACTTTTGGTATTAAAATAACCCTAACACTTGTGAGATGTGTTGATATGTGTAAATATCAGTATATATGTTACTGGTTAAGAGTAAATTAAGATGGCACACAGCACAAATTGAAAATTTTAATTTTCGACTGAAAAAAAAAGCAATTTCAGGATATTTCTTTATCAGAAATCATGTAGATACGAGCTTTCAAGCTCTCCCAGACCATAGAACTATATGTTGAGGGTCTCTAAACAAATTTTTACTTTGTGAAGTGAAGCTTTATCTAGTACATCTTGATCTAGTACGGAGAGGTCAGACGAGGTCAACCAAAATGTAATCTTGTTCCAGCTGTTCCATTGTAATTTTATATACTATATAATTATATATTTCACTTCTTTTATCACTTTTTATCAATAATGTTCAATCTATCCATATGCAGCAGTTTGGCATCATTTTGAGAGCCTGGATCCTCTCTGAGCTTGTTTATGTTTGTCATCCGTCTGAATTTCAGTTTTTGGCCTTTCAGACCGTGAGAAGGGCCGATTTGACCCAATGAACCTTCCATAGACCCGTCACAGCCTGCTCTGTTGAGACAACCCAACGTGACTTTGAATGACAGAATCCGTTAGCCAATCAGAATAAAAAAAACTACCCGAGTGTCAAATTTCTAAAATCCGATTTGCTAACCCTCCCCCTTCTGCTAGCAGGCACACGAGGCGCATAATGGCAGCGCCAGCTTTGAATCCACACAGAGTGGCGTCCGATGAACAGATAGACAGTAAACATGAACGGATTAATATTTTTTTTTGCTGCAGAACATCTCAAAGTAAGGAGCTGGTTTATGATGTGATCGATTATGCGGACTATGATGATGGCTTTGTTTTGTTAGTAAAACTGCGAGGCTGTGTCGTAGCAGAATGTGAAAAACAGGGCTGCGACCGTCTGGTCGCTAGCGATCTCCTGAGCTAACGGGTGTTAGCATTGAATTCATTTTTCAAAACGTTATTGGCATAAATGTGGCGAGTGGGACTGCCTAGGGGGCGCTATATTGATTGTGATACTTGGTATTATACGTAGCTTTGTTTGAGTTGTGTTTGGAGTTTGTACAAACAGCTGAGATGGCTTTGTAGCGCAGGAGCTGCAGTTTGAGCAGGTATGCGAGATCATTATATTCGTTACTGATGAGTGCACGTTATGAGTGGATGAATTTTTGGATGAATGCGTCGGCACCACCGGTGGGGGCGCTCGGGTGCAAGAGGTTTTTAAACCACCTTATGAGCGCAGTGCAGAGGGCGGCCATGAGCTAGCCTGTGGAGCACGCTCACTGACATGCACTGAAAGGCACATGAAGCAGGCTCTAAAGCACATAGAAGCTAATTTACATTACACACAGAGAGGGAGAGAGTTACTTCATTCTCTGCTCAGGTAAATATTTCTCCACTATGTCATTATATAGTAACATATTTTTTTGCTGCTCTACAAATGCTCTTATCGTTAGCGATTGTGTGTGTCTGCACAATTATATGAGTACCTTTAACCAAAATTGCATCTCCGTTAGCACCTAAGCTAAATGCTAAATGTAGGCTACTGGTAGCATCGGGAAAGTTGAGTGTGAGCTTGGACCCGGCGCTGGATTCAAGGTCAGACAGACCCCACAGTGAGTGAGCTGTGTGGGTCCTCTGATGAAGACACCTTTTGGGCTGCTCAAGTCCTACAAGGTCGGACAACGTGATTCTTGGACTGTTGCTGTGCTTCTTGATGAGGACTTCACCTCCACTGCCATCTGGTTTCATCTTTAGGACCACAGATTGTTTCACCAGGACTGACACCAAACTGTGAGTTGGCCTTTCTGTGTTTGCTCTGTTGAGGATGGATTCTGTCGACCCTGCAACTTTTCTTATTTGTGTGTGTGCGTGTGCGTGTGCGTGTGTGTGTGTGTGTGTGTGTGTGTATAGAGTCTAGTGAAAGTCGATACATTGTTAAAATGCACATTCAGATCACATCCCAAGTGTTATTATGCATCTATTTAACAATATACTGTATGATAGCTTTTAATTATAAAAACCTATTTCTTCGTATTTTTATATCAAAATCTAATAATTGTTTCTTATTGTGAATCTAAATACGATGTAGTACCAACCAATTTCAACCAATTATATCATGACATCCATTCATCAATCAAATTCTAACTTTTAGCGACGTGGAAGTCAATCGTCCTTGTTCAATCAGAACAAGGACGGAACTTTGATGCTGTTTTGATAACCGCCGCCAGATGGCGCTGCCATCATTTTGTACTGCAAACAGTAATGAGTCTGTGGCCACGCATGTATAAAGAGAAGTCTGTAAATCAGCGGATGATTTTTAAAAAAAAAACTTTTATTAGATAAATCAACTTCCCAGTACGATCTAATCCTCATTTAAGGCATTACTTCCTAAAAGTTGTAAAATTCACTCCTAGCAGAATCCAGAGGAGGAGGTTTTTTTCGGCATAATGAACGTGCATCAGACATACGGGACTGCCCCGCCCTGCATGCTCATATGCCATATCCAGCTTCGTGCCAGCTGTTTGCAGCTGTTTTAATGGACACATCAGCTGTAATTAATCACTTCTTATTATTTTAAAATTCAACCATGGGCTGTGTGCTGTACAGCTTCTATAGGTGTCTGTGTTAACGTCTCTGTTCCCAAAGAACCGGCTATCGGTCAGGAGCTAGTAGCACAACATATACGGAAGTTAATGCAGGTTAGTTAGTTGTAGACCGTTAACTAACAGGCAAGGCAAAAGCACAGGGCACAACCTCTTATAGATCACGGTCTGTGGTCTGTTGACCATCTACTTTGAAAGGTCCTTCACATTAACAAGTTTGAGATTGCTATCAAAATCCCAAAAGTGATGAATTTGTTTTATGCTGTGCCCATTGTTCACTTTATGCTCCTCTGGTGAGATTGGGAAAAAGTAAATAGTTGTAATAGTATGCTCATTGTTCGACACGGTTCTTTTTGGTTGAGACATTAAATATATGACAGTTGAAAGGAAAGAATATTGTTTTACTTTTGTATGGCACTTTGTTGGCAGGCGTTTTACAGGCGTCCTCTTGATATCAGCAAATACAGTTGAAAAGTACATTAACCTGCTAATTTTTTTAGTAGCTATTTTAGGAGGCCACCCTCAAATACCCCATCATTTCATTCTAAAGTTAGTTACAGCAACTTGGGCATTATATTGTAATGCTACACTTGCTCACCAAATAAAATACAAAAAAGAAAAACACTGAGACAAAACTTAGACAAATGGACTGATTTCCACACACCAAATGCAGGACAGCCGGTAAGAAATTGTCACAAAACAAATGCAAGAGACATTAATATATCACAGTTGTAATAGCAGAAAAACAATATCATCCAAGACAGCACAATAAACAGCAATAAAGGCAGGTTACAGGTGGCTCAACACCCATAATAATGAAATATCCAATCCAGCTCAGATTTGGGAGAAGATCTGTTTATTAAATTTCTTTTGGCTTCTGCCCTTATTTGAGATAATCTTTTCTGGACAACTTTCAAGTTTAGCTTAACTCTAGTCATTTACAAAACAAACAAAACACATGTTTGTTAAACCTCTCACATTAAAGGATAATTTGTTGTTCTAATTATGGCATAATAGTACTCCACATTTGTTTGATGAGTCACGTTTGCATTTTGCCAGCACTTCTTGGACTGATCTAATATATTCAACCATTGCCTCTGTTAAAAGATATTTTTGAAGAAGATTTGTTTTGCCCTGTCCATATGGAAATTAATTTCTGTTACCCCCCACAAAGAGGGACAATGTGTTTGGATCTGAAGCTAAATATGCTCGGTGCTTATTATTGCTGACTGGGAACAGCGGTAGATGGTCATGTTATGCATTGCAGTGTGTCTGATGGATTGCTTACTACGTGTGATTTGTGCATTAATTAATTTGTCAGAAACTATTCTTGCATGCAACTTTGTCATGTGTATTTTAAAGGAGACGCTTTCAATCTTCTTGTTCATTGTGTGTCAGGTCAAGGGTCAAACTGGAAAACACAACTCTCGATGTGTGCACAGCATGAACCTTGAGGCACAGCTAAACCCATTCTAGAGCAGAACGACACCCGCTGATCTCTGTGTATGCGGTGTGTTTGGTGTATTTGTGACATTTCGAGAAGCGGGGAGCCAAAGCAGGACTAGCACAATGTTGATGTTGAAGGCATACTTGAAGCAAGAATGTACACTGTGCATGCTTGCTCAGTGTCACTCTTTAAATACCAGTCCAGCTGATTATATTATAGACCAGCAGATGTCGAGAGAGGTGTGCAGATGTATGTGGGAACCGAGCGTCTCTCATGTACCTTGTCTCCTCTCAGCTGTCATTGTGTGTCATTGTAATGATGTTTTTCAAGCAGCACAGTGTAGCGGTTACTGCATTTGCAGTCTGATTGGTTTTAGATTAAAGAATCCAGAGGTGGAGGGTTTTCACGTGGGCACTCTTGTTAGGAACAAGTTGTCAGTATTGATGCAGCCTTTTAATTGTACACTTTGTTTTACAGGTCATGAGTAAGAATGTGCATTGTTCCAATCAATGCTGTGGGTGTGTCCGTGAATGTGCCGACATCTGAGTATAGATCAGTGTTGCTGGCCTGCACTTTTTTTTCCTTTATAGTTAGGTGTTGTCAATATTAACAAGGTGTTTGTTTGATGACTCTTAAGTGAGGGGAAAACTATGCATTTACTTTTAGCATAATGTGTTTTTGACTATGCATAAATTTAATATGAATGCACAGTAGGTATGCAAATAATTGTGAGTATGGGATTTTTTATTTATTAACTTGTGACTCACATGTCACCCTTATTCTCCAGCATTTTATAATCATTCCAGAATGTTTCTGGTATTTTTTGACAATGCACGCAGCACTTTGAAGCGTCCTGAAGCCAGGGATGCTATAGATCAATAGCCTGACCACAAAAAGCCATTACTGCATATAGATGGTCCGGGTTATGCCAAAAACAGTTTAGATGGAAGAGGTAGGCTAAATGGCACATGTGACTGTACTAAAAATGTAACCAATTTAAAATGTGCACTTCTCTCACATGAGCCAGCAAAAAAAAAAGTCCTTTCTGGCTAGAAAGTCTGTGGTTCACTCCCTCAGTGACAGATGACCTTGACCCACAGAAGCAGCGTATAAGTACAGATGCTCACTTAATCAAAGGCACGAAAGAGAACGAGTTAAGAGAAAGAAAATAACCATGGAAACACAGAGAAATCCATTGCTTTGTGCCCTTTTAAACTGTCAACTAATGATTTAGGATAAGGTGGGGTGTGGGGCGCTTTCAGCCAGGCCCTATCACCTGAGGAAGAGGCAGAATAAGACAGCAGGGAAGGAAGGAGGAGGGCGCAGAGGAGTGGTTGTAGGGAGAGTGTGGGAACATAAGGGGGGGGGGGGGGGGGGGGAATCCATATCCATGCCTGGATGCGTCTGTCCGGCCCGTCACTCTGAATTCATCGTCAGTCAAAAGCAAAATGTCACACCTTTCATCTGTTCACCCAGAGCATCAGACTTTTAATTGCATGGGCGGAACATAGACCGATCGACGCGAGGCTGCGGCAGGGATGAGAGCGAGGTGTACTGGGAACAGGAGGGCCAGGTGAGGGGAGATGGCAGCCAGCAACAAGACAAGAAAGCAATAAAACTGATAAACGATGCCAAGACACACAGATACCAAGAACCCACATCCACCACCACCACATTCTCCCCTCTCGCAAACACACCTCTCCAGAAGCAGCTGCTGCTGGAACAACCCCCACCCACCCCGACACCATCCCTCCATCTCCTCTCTAGAGGGCTGGACAGCTCTTATTGAGCACTCGTCTGTTTACAGATCAAGGCTTCCCATCGGATTTTGGATCAATGGGATTATATTTCTTATAAAGCAGGACGGTGCAGAGGAAGGTGAGGGCGGCAGGAAGGGCGGCACATTGTTGTGGGTGTGTGAGTGAAAGGCAGAGGATCGAGCCGTCAAGAGAGACTGCACCAGGGCCGTCGGAGGATGTGATGACAGAGCGACAATTTGGGGGGAGAGAGAGAGAGAGGGGTTGGGTGAGGGGAGAGTGGGGGGGGGGGGGGGGGTTGAAGAGAAGAAAAGCCAATGCCTACGATGGGATAGAGGGTGGGGAGCTTATTGATCTCCTGTCTGTCTTCGCTTCAGAAGATCAGTGGCAAACAGAGGCCCTGGTGTTTATCATTTAGTCAATGCGAGGATGAGGACGTTCTGTCTGGGGATATGGAAATGGCAAACTCTACGATACAGCATGTTTGCATGATGCAGAAATTGTCCCAAAAACGTCTTTGAAAGAAAAACGTGGCCAGCGCACAAAGGGCAAAAGTCAAGATGTTTTTCAGAAAACACAGCACGCTGTTAAAGGACAGGGAAAAAAAGTATAAAATATTCACATTTGTTAATTAGCAGAATTGTGGCAGAATGAGCCCACAATGGGGATAACAGATTTGTTTTCATTTCAGTCTTTTGACATGCTGTTGAGAAAATAAAAACACACACTGGGTTTCTCCCGGTGGAATTTCAGTTTGTTTGAAATCAGAATCTCTTTGTGTTGCACATGATTTATATGTTTTCTGTGCATGTGTGAGCCGCTCACCAACAGCAGCATGTGTTTACAGGCATCCGTGAGAGAGTTTACGTACACAAAGTATGTTCTCCAAAAATGATTATGAATCAAGCAAAATAGTCCATCTCCCAATTAAATAGATTATTGATATCAGGGTTGAACGTAAGAGATTGCATGGTAAAAAGAAATTGAGATGGAATATGCTTACTTGAATCATAAATTATGAATATATTTGCATATTTTGAGTGATCAAATGCTGGAGCTTCAAACGTTAAAGAGTGCTATTTTAGAAAACTGTATTTAATTCACATTGAGCCGTGAGATTGAGATGGATACCGAGAGACAAAGAGAGAGGGTCCTTAATTACCGGCGGCTCTCCAGAAGAGCCTTCGAGCCAGTTTAGTTGTCGGCCAGGTTTTACTCATTCTGATGCGTGTTGTCTAAACCTTCTGAGCTGTGTTTTCACTTCCTGGTCCCCATGAGGTGACACAAATGTATTCCTATTGCACATGGTGCTATTGATTTTTCTTAGGTGGGTGATTTAATCCGCGGTGAGCAAGAATCATCTTCGAGGCAGGCGTTCATTTCCACTCTCACCTCCAGTGCAACACCCCGGATGTGGTTTTTTTTATCGCGTGGTAATTTGAGCGGCTGGATGCGCTGGCATGCTCCGTCAACTTAAAGCCCCCCGTCTTCAGTCCTTGCCCTCTTGAAAACACACACCGGCCTACATAAACATACACGCGCATGCATGCATGTGCAGACACTTGCGGACACGCAGATTAATGTCAAGGACTTTCCTATTTAGAATTCTAAAACATTATACATGCAGATTAAAGCCACATTTCTCCATGCACCTACTCTGCTGTGGGATGTTCGGCGGGCTTGTCCCTTTTATTTCCTCCCCTCCTCAAAGTGGCACCAAATGTAATCCTCCTTAATGGATGTGTAATATTTACACTTATACCATAATCGCTTAAACATTCATTTACGGAGCCATATTTGGTTGTTCGTGTCCCTGACAGCCTATTTATCAAAAACTAAATGTGCAGAACCTCGCGCCCCCTGCAGCAATCAATCAATATGCTCCTCTCCCAGCTACCATCGGTGGAGATACGTCTCAGGCCAAAATTAATCACTGTGAAGTGAAGTTTGCATAATCCCCCCTCCGCTTCCCCCCCACCCATTACCCCACGTTTGAGAACCTTTACCTTTGAAGACCATTTTGATGACTGAAGGGATTAATCAGAATCTCACATTCTCAAGGCTGATGAAATTGTAAGAGTTTATGTGGCAATAGTATAATGAAAAAAAAGAGGTATTTATATGCGGTGATTGGATCTCGCTTAACTGATTTACATTCATACTTTTGAGAAACTGTACATGGCTCTACATCATAAAATCCAGAGCAATGCTGCCTTGACATTTTGTAGAATCTCTCATCAGACAATCTGAACCGGTCATCTTGTGTATGTAGGAAATCAATCCAACTGAATTAAATAAACTTGTCTTTTTTCTGATTATTGCTACACAAGAACATGCTGAAATGAAATGTTCACATGAAAAATGTGCAGCTGTTAAATGTGCAATAGTTGTACACGTTTAGTTTCATGGGGGCCAAATCCGACACACTTTTCTATTTCATTAAAACTTTTAAATGCCTTTCTTTCAAATGTACAATAGATAGCAATATAAATGCAAGGCTCAGGTGAATCACAATAAATATGGCCTCGTATCATCTAACAGGTTACTACCCCCACATGAAGAGAGCAATGCAAGCAGAGGCCTCTTTGCCTCGTTCTACACCAGGTTATAAGGGCCTCTGCACACCGGGGGGCAAACACGGAAATGAGAAATACTCACCCGTGAATGTTTTGCATTGAAATATTGAATTTTAGTTCACTCTGGTAAACAGCCTAGTTTAAATGTCTCGGGGCTTTTAATATGAAGTAACGCGCTGCCTTTGGCAAAGCTAAGAGAAGGAATAAAGTTTGCCGTCTTTGTTTGGACTACGGAGCCTGCCAGTTGTTGGACACTGTAGCGTCCGTTTTGAATATGTCTACTCTGCACAACATGATTGGTTGATGTCTTTATTCGTGTTTTTTGAAAAATATATTATTGTTGTGCGACTTAATCACACGGTAAAACACATCCCCAGTGTGTAAAGGCTTTAAACATAAAAAAATACATAATAATAAAATATATATAATGGACTTTATTGAAATGAAACAAGTCCCCCACAGATTAATTCCAGGGCTTTAGTCTGTTTAGCCAGAACAAATTTCTCTCTCCCAAATAGAAATACAGCAGATAGCAGATAACGGATCAAATCCACAGTACTTTTATTGAACCATAAATTAAGTAAATAACCAAATGACATTTAGAGTCTTATAGTTCAACACAAAACAGATGTTCACATATACGAGTCATTTATATACCAAATGATTCAAATGACTTAAACTCAGATACTTGAAATAGCTGCTTATCTACTTACTAATGGAAAAGATCGCATCTGGCCTCAGCTAAATTACTTAAAAGAAATAAACCAATGAAACATATTGAACATTCAGGCCTCCATTTTCACCGCGTTTGTACAGTATTGGCCACCGCAATGAAGAACTTTAATTTCCCTACTTAACAATGGTTTATAACACACTATAATTGAGATGTAAGCAGAAACTCCTCCCATGGGCACCCATCTGTGGAAGCTGGTGTATTAATGGATAATGAATGACAAAATAGTAAAACACAGTTGAAATATTTCTTCATAGATTAAGTTATAATTGTTGAAAATATTATACATTATTAAACACTTATGATGTCATTATAGCTGCATAAAACTATTTTACGTTTATCAAATGTTTACCTGTTTCCTATAAATTCTAAATAAAAGGACTAAAAGTAAAGTGCATCATCTTCTACCTATTACATATGTCAGTCAAGATAAATATCCATCCATCTTCCTACACAGTTAATGAGGAACTATTTCTCAATTTCATACCGATTAAGCTGGCAAGGTTATTATAATAATTATCCACAACATCACACAATATTACACATTCAAATAATGAGTAAGTATATTATGTCTACCAAAGACCTTTGAAACTAAATTATATTCAATACGGCATTCTTGAAACAAACCCAGCACAGTGACTTGCCCTTTTCATGCTATAACACTATATGTTCTTTTCATAGCATTATGCAAATGATATGAAAATATTTCCAAATCGGTAAACCCTACTCACATGAAGTCGAAACAGTTATGTGTCTGTCTGTCTTGTTACTACGTATGTACATCATGTGTTGCAATTTTGGACAAAACTTTAAATGTTAAAAAAAATAAAAGATGTGGTGGGGGAAATTGACAGCCGATGAGCTGGAGTTTCTTAAAGATGGAACATTTTATTTTGAATGCATTTTATATTATGAATTCAATATATATGAAGGTGAGGACGGTTTCATAAAAAGATTGGTCTAAAACGTGGAAACTGTAAAAGGTCTTAATCAAGAAATCAATTCTAATCAGGTATGTATGTCATAGACATTGGTATTAAACTAAAGCAAAACCCACTCTTAAATTGGCAGATTTCTAAATCTTTAACGTAACAAAGGGTCGCTGTGTAAATCATGTCCTGCTTTGTCTCCAGACAATCAAAGAGCAGCAGAAATGTAATGAGCAACGCACGCTGTAGCACAAAGTCGGGTCAATCTGAAATCGGTCTGGCAGCACATCTGCCTAAGCTAGCGCCAGAGGAGCAATTTACCATCATGGTGGTTTTCACGCGTCCTAAGTGGCCAATTCTACATCCCTGAGCTCCATTATGTCAATATCACATTTAGTAGTGAACAAGTGTTCCTGGGAAATGGTAAAAAAAAAAATAACATATTGGAGGCACCATACACAGACACATAAAGTCATCATTTTACTAAAATGTGAAATTGTTTATGAAATATCAGACTTGTTAATTATACTGCTCATATACAGTTGTGGTCAAAAGTTTACATACACTTGTAAAGAACATAATGTCATGGCTCTCTTGAGTTTCCCCGTTATTTCTACAACTCTGATTTTTCTCTGATAGAGTGATTGGAACAGATACTTCTTTGTCACAAAAAACATTCATGAAGTTTGGTTCTTTCATGACTTTATTATGGGTTAACAGAAAAAGTGATCAAATCTGCAGGGTCAAAAATATACATACAGCAGTGCTAATATTTGGTTACATGTCCCTTGGCCATTTTCACTTCAATTAGGCGTTTTTGGTAGCCATCCACAAGCTTCTGGCAAGCTTCTCGTTGAATCTTTGACCACTCCTCTTGACAGAATTGGTGCAGTTCAGTTAAATTTGATGGCTTTCTGACATGGACTTGTTTCTTCAGCATTGTCCACATGTTCTCAATGGGATTTAAGTCAGGACTTTGGGAAGGCCATTCTAAAACCCTAATTCTAGCCTGATTTAGCCATTTCATTACCACTTTTGATGTGTGTTTGGGGTCATTGTCCTGTTGGAACACCCAACTGCGCCCAAGACCCAACCTTCGGGCTGATGATTTTAGGTTATCTTGAAGAATTTGAAGGTAATCCTCCTCCTTCATTATCCCATTTACTCTCTGTAAAGCACCAGTTCCATTGGCAGCAAAACAGCCCCACAGCATAATACTACCACCACCGTGCTTGACGGTAGGCATGGTGTTCTTGGGGTTAAAGGCCTCACCTTTTCTCCTCCAAACATATTGCTGGGCATTGTGGCCAAACAGCTCGATTTTTGTTTCGTCTGACCACAGAACTTTCCTCCAGAAGGTCTTATCTTTGTCCATGTGATCAGCAGCAAACTTCAGTCGAGCCTTAAGGTGCCACTTTTGGAGCAAGGGCTTCCTTCTTGCACGGCAGCCTCTCAGTCCATGGAGATGCAAAACACGCTTGACTGTGGACACTGACACCTGTGTTCCAGCAGCTTCTAATTCTTGGCAGATCTGCTTTTTGGTGGTTCTCGGTTGACTCTTCACCCTCCTGACCAATTTTCTCTCAGCAGCAGGTGATAGCTTGCGTTTTCTTCCTGATCGTGGCAGTGACAAAACAGTGCCATGCACTTTATTCTTACAAACAATTGGTTGCACTGTTGCTCTTGGGACCTACAGCTGCTTTGAAATGGCTCCAAGTGACTTTCCTGACTTGTTCAAGTCAATGATTCGCTTTTTCAGATCCATGCTGAGCTCCTTTGACTTTCCCATTGTGGCGTTTGTGGGCGTTTGTATCCAATGAGCCCTATTTAAATGGCCTCAGAGAAGTCACCAGCTGTAGTCACTCATAATCACTCACAAGAAGTTAAGAGGCCATGCTATGAAGCTCATTTCATTGACACAACTTTCTAAGTCACCAAAATTGCTAATTCATGTTGCTGTATGTATATTTTTGACCCAGCAGATTTTGTCACTTTTTCTGTTAACCCATAATAAAGTCATGAAAGAACCAAACTTCATGAATGTTTTTTGTGACAAAGAAGTATCTGTTCCAATCACTCTATCAGAGAAAAATCAGAGTTGTAGAAATAACTGGAAACTCAAGAGAGCCATGACATTATGTTCTTTACAAGTGTATGTAAACTTTTGACCACAACTGTATATACAATAACAAGAAAAGTGAGGATGATAAAATAATTCTGTGAAACTGAACTAATCTGCTGCTATTAAAAAGTGTGTGTGTTTGAATTTTCACCTTCTGTGATATGTTATTTGACTTCCCTGATACAAAGGAGGATGTTTTTGTCGAGGCACCCTCTTCTTCTTCTTCTTCTTCTTCTTCTTCTTCTTCTGTGAATTGGTCGCGAACATTTCTGACAATTGCATCTGATCTGAGGACAAATATCATAAACCGGATTAGAAAGCCGTGACGGTCTCATATTTCTACACATATTGTTACAAGCTATCAAAAATTGTTTGTGAATGATTAACTGACGTTGTCACAGCAACAGCTGCTCCAGTCTCCTCATCCCTGCTCCTCTTCATCTGATTCATTTTGCTGTTTACTAACATCTCCTGCTCCTGCAGACATGCTATTCCTCACCTGCCCACCAGGTGACACGAGTCTGTCACATGATGCATCACCTGCCTGCACACCTGCTTCTCTTTAGTCTCATTAGATACCGGTTAGCTCTGAAGGGTCACGGCAGGGTTTCAAACAGAGGCATTTTGTGGCTATTTCGATTACGCCATTGACATTGATGGAGAGCTGAAGATCCCAAAATAGAGGAAGCGATCTAATCTTTCCATTGTTTTCTTTGAACCTCGTCTGTCTTGAGTCAAAATTGTTGTTTTTTTCACTTAATTTGCTTCAAAGCCTGACACTCTTGCCGGGGTTTTAGCTCATAAACTTTGTCTTTACCCACCTGCCAGTGTCTCACAAGCGCCCGATCGGTATTGCACATGTGCAACTCAAACCAGAGATGAAAAAGGTTTTAGCTAGTTTCATCATCAGTTCCGGAAAAACAATTTACTAACTCGACATGGCTTTTTACTGTTTTCAGGGCAAGCGGGCCAGCCTTACTATCGAGCCCTGCGATTATGAGACAGGAGTCAATGGTACGGTACAAAAAGGCCTTTTGAATACATTGTGTGATCTTATTAGTTTGTTTGCAAACTGACCATTGGCATGCTTGTTTTATTTTTTCCTCTTCAATAACTTACTAAATATAATGGTGTGAATGGTGAACAGAATGCCAGCGGGAAGTAAACAGAACAATAGAAAAATGTGTCCTCTTAACTTTGCATTGCTACCTTTTTGAGCTTGTAATCGCCAAAGTAAAGGCTGTGTTCACCCTTCTGTTCAGCCCCTTCTACATAGCACACTAGTGGGTTCAAGCCTCGTCTCTGATTGTTACAGAGGTGCACTGTATTTATCACACATAGGGGATGTAAAGCCAACAGAAACATTGTTATTCCTTCCTAGTGTTGATTGCGTTGCAATCTTCACGGTTGTTCAAATGAACAGTCCATGGCTGAGCTATTTTCAATGCAATAAAACCTCTACTGGTGTCAACATGCTGAGATAACATTTCACTTTACAGTTTAATCAAGGCTGAATACACAAAAGAGTAAACAAGCAATCTAATGGAAATTAGAGTGTTCAGTAACATAAAATATTGTATTTGTTCAGCTTTAACTCAGTTAAAGTGGGGTTAATGGTAGCTGCTATAAAGCCATTCAGAGGTTCAGGTTACTTTATTTGTAGGTAGATTACATCTTACATCTTACAAAAACACAATAAACAAACATCAAGGCTCCAATAATCGCTAAAACCACTTACGTAAAGTAATAAATACAGATAAATATGAATGAATAACCGAGCGTTGCATCTATAGCTTTTGTGCAATGTTGCTACCATAGGATTTGTTCGTCTGAGGGATGGCAGCTGGAACAAATGAGTGTCTATAGCGCTTCGATCTACGCCTTTGGACTATCCATCCATCCAGAACGAGGAAGCTATAATTCACCGTGCAAAGTTGGGGACTCATCATTTAAAAACGAGTCGTTTATATAGATTGGTTTCCAAAACATGACGCCAAAGAAAAAGGTAAAATTGATACAATAAAAGCACGATAGAATTAGGTCATCACGGTATTGTCATTGTGGAAGCAGGAGAGTATCTTCAAACGAAGCAAACACGGGGGCCTCTTTTTGCACACTGCCTCACAATTTGCTTCAAAGTTTAGTTTTGAGTCAATAAAAGATATTTGTCTGACTCTTAATGGATATGAATTCATGTGTGTGGCCATGTCTACTAAAATCAGGTCTGCAATCTACACGATTCTGACAAAAAGAATGTACAGTGTCAGTTTCAACAAACCATTAACCTGATACGTTTTTTTTTATATAAAACAGACTGAGCAAGCGATGTGAAAGGAAGTGAAGGTGTCTAACGGACTAAAGAAGCATCTTGAGTGACATGAGGTTGAGGTACTGCTACTGCAGCCGCCATAATTACCAGCTGCGGCAGCGATGCTGGTATTGTTTTCGCCTCGTGAGTCATCAAGGCAAAATGTGGTTCTGTAGCGGGAACACGAGAGCAGAGGCATTGGGGTAGGAAGTGGGGAAGGGGCCACTGAGCAAAAGTGTAAAAAACAATTGTTGACCAACTATTATGAGTCTGTTCGTATCGACTCTTTTCCATTTGCCTTCTATAGCTTCTGGATAACTAGTATTGCAGCTACGACTATTTGAACGCAGCTCTGCCCTTTTCACAGGACATAATGAAGGGCATGCTGAGTATGTAATACTTGACAGAGATTTTCTGCTGCGGCCACTGGCTAACCATCAGAAAGCAAACATTAACTGGCACAGTCTGTGTAGTGCAAATGTGTTTTTTGCAAATGCATGTTTGGTGCCATCTGGTGACTTCAAGCATTGGAGTTGAAGGATTTTAAATCAAGTTCAAGGCGCCTGATGTATGATATAGAACAGCTGCCGCACTATTTTACTTGAATCAGTCGGTGGAATAATGAACACATCTCAAAACACACCCAAGTTTGCAAAACAAACTTAATTGGGAAGACTCTCAGGCTCTATAATCCTATGAACAAATACAACACTACAGTGTGCCATGCTGTGTTACACAATACATTGTGTTTGGAAGTTGGTCCGACGTGGAAAAAGGGAGTGTCTCCTCTTCTTCTCCACTTTCCAGTGGGAGCCGAGTCAACGGTAAATAAAAGAATTAGTGGTATGAGAAGCATACAGTGTGTTGAAATTTGTGGCGTATTTTAGGGAGGTTCCCACAGGAATCTGTCGCTTGCCATCACCTGCAACAACAACAGGTGATCTTGAGCAATGCCTAGAGGATTGAAGTTACACACTAAGCGAGTCAGAACATGAAATGTCCCGTAAGGATCTTTATGAAACACATGTACTGAAAAGGGTCCCGTAAGAGCAAAGGAGTGAGTGGGTTCATTGCAAAGTGATAAAATGAATGAACAGCTGTGCTGGAGTACACAGTCTGATAAGATTTCACAACAATGTGCTGCATGAAGTTACACTTCAGGGAAGCAAAATACATTTTCTTGAAAACATGCTTAATCCTTCAACATACAGAGGTGATATCAATACCACCCATGTCTAACCGTGAAGACGAATATGCTGACACAGATATGTTAATACATGTTAATACAATTAATACATGAGTATAGTTTGATGATTTGCTTAATTTGCATTATTGATGAAGTTGACCATATTGTGCATATACGGGATATTACGTGGCCCCTCTTTGTGAGATATCTTTTTCCATGATGGGATGGTGTGCGCTCACTGCGCGGTGGACACGCCCGTGTTTGTGTTGGAACAAGTACTGTGGAGGTGTAAGCACACAAGGAGAGACTCTATCCACCTCTCTGCAGGATCTGAGAAAAAGGAAACCTGACGCTGCTCTCTAGCACAAGTTGTGTGTTTAACTCCAAAAGGTGAATATAATTACTTCAAATTATAGCAAGATTATAATTTAACTGTAATTTATGTCTTGGTTATCCTATTCTCTCAGATAACAACTGTTTCATATGAGCTATATTCACATTTTATACACACAAACTGTAGAATGTGTACCCATAGTCTCAGGAGTTTTGTAATTGAGGGGAAGAAAATCAGCTTGGTTTGGCTATAGCAGGGTAATATACCATATCAACAATAAAATATTTGTATTATTCTTTTGACCAAATATGACTTGTGACCTAAATACTCTGTCTTTTCTTTTCATCTTTTATATAAAAGAAAAGTACCTGCTGGATGGTGACCTGTTTGCGGATACACTGTTGTAAGCTTTAAGTTCTGTTCCTTCTTTCAGCCAAGATGCCAGAAACAGCAGAAGCAACGTCAGCCACTCTCACCACCAACAGAAATTGCACCATAGAAATATCCAACGTCAGCAGTGGCCACTGCCTCATCAACCCCAAGTAAGTCCATAACTGTGTTTACCAATTTTAATACATGTAAAGTACATCAGCAGACTGGACGAAGACACCAAAATGTTTACTGAAACCAAAGTAGAAATGTATGAGTGACCAAATACAGTGCATGCAAAAATAATGTGATGATTGCAGTTATAATAAACAATAAAAAAATTGCTTTTTTGCTTCTTTATGCATCTCAAATATTCAGTGCATCAACATTGTTTTCTGCATGTAGAATCGTGGCTTGTGTGTGTACTCAAGAAGTTTTATTTGTTCCAGTGAGAAGTAGTCATTTTCAAAAGGCTCAGTGCAATGCTTTGAAGTGCAAGTGAAATTGCAATGCCTGATTAAAGCTCTAAATCAGCATCTTGCTACTAAATAGTAAGCAGTCCTTTCAGAAAAATGAAGTATCCACAACTGTTGTTCTCTCTAATAGTCATAGATAAAGCACAACTTTCTAGCATAAGTCTTTCATTTCAACGTGATTATACTGTCTAAATGTTAAGTAAAGCTCAATGACATTGCAAGCGAAATGTCGACGTACCTTCTATTCAACATGAATTATTTGATTTGATTGCTGCCTATTCCTTAACATGGAAGTCTGTCAGTTTCTTCCACCTTTGCAAAAAAGGGGAAATCAATAAAAGAAAACTGTGAAGTATATAGAAATGACCCACGTCTTTGGGATTTTCTCCCACATTTATCTAGCTGTGGCAGGACAGACCATATCTTGGATGGGTGGTTTTCATGTGTGACATCACTTCGCTGAGAACATCCACCTATCCATCATGCAGTGACACACACTGCCTCATTGCACATCGCATGCAGGTACACTCACTGTTGCTTAGAAGTCCACAGCAGTCCTTGCACAGTCACACTCCATCCATCAGCATAAGATAGTTCAGGTACCCTGGAAAGCCCAGCACTAGTACAAAGTACTCTGACAATCTCCACAAAACTCGCAAAACTCTTGTTTTTTTTCCATCAAAAGTCTGGGAAATGTGACATGAAAGTTACCAACTGACCGGTATTGATGGTAAGGATTTGTCTCCTGCTCTCTTGTATAGGGTCTACATGGAAAGTGGTTTCAGTCACCACCCGCCCCAGCCCACGGTTCGTCCCACCAGGACTGAAGTGTGCTCCTTCACCAAGGACGACAACACTGCCACGGGCTCTGTGGGCCTGCTGACCTACGACCTGTTCCACATGCAGAGCCGGGTTTGCTCCGAGCGCATTGCCATCATGTTCTCCGTGCCCTTTGACCACAACTTGTACAAGAACCGGCTGGCCGTGGGCGTGGTTGAACATTCCCGTGCCTGTGACAAACATCTGTACAAGCAGCTGTACGATGGGAAAGACCTCACCAGCTTCACCCGCTCTGAGGCTAACGGCTGTGGGCTGATACACCAAACTGCATATCTTGATATAAGAGCTACAATGTCTTCTATTGGTAAAGCCATTGTTAAAGTGGAGCTCTATGATAAAATGGGTCGTTAGTTTGTACTTTGTTGCTTTTGTACCCAACAGAATAAATAAAACTTAATTTGATTTGACTGCTGCTGCATGTTGACATCTAGAGAAACATCCAGAGGAGAGGAAGACTGATTTTGCTGTCATCTGTACTTTGTGTCCACTGAAAGATATCAATATCTGACAGCCAGCTCATTGATTCTCCATTAGCTAATTTCTTGGGCGTATGTGCATTGTACACTCCCTTTTTCTTTGATCATGGTAATAAAACATTCAAACTCGATGTTTGTGTTGTGTGGGATATGTCTTTCATTATTACTGACGAACAGTAATGATTTCTTAATCTCATAGCTGGACCCATCCAATTCTAATGAGTAGCAACAGATGGAATATCTGCATAGATGTTTTTTTAATCGGCGTGATGACAGTATTGTTCTTCACTGGCTGTGTGACACTCTCCATCAGTGTGTAGTTACTGTGTTGTATTGGAATGCAAGAGAAAGACAGAATAATAGTAGAGTATCTCCAGCGAAGTCCGTCTCAACATGTTCAGGTTGTTTTCGTCTCATTTGCAAAATTCCACAGGAATGAGATTACCAACCCACCTCAGTCTATGAAGCCACAATCCTAACGGAGAAAATTTGTGTGCTGGAACTCTGCCACAAATGAGGGTGTGGCGGTTTTATCCCACAGGGAAAAATACAGGAATCTTTGTTCTCAGTCTTCTTTTTCGTGTGCGTGATAAATGTGTGTTGAAAGAGGGTGTGTGCTGTCACGGTGTTGGCTTACAAGTGGGAGGGTTTCCTGGGTGATGGCATACATCCTGGTTTAACAAAGAAAAAAAACTACCGGCACCTCCCTTCCAGGTAACTTTTCCCATTTCATCAACAGAGGTTCATCAACAGAGGTTCTCAGCAGGTAAGTCACCTAGAAAATGTGGGGAAAAGACTTAAATTAAAGAGCTTGATACGAGGCAGTAGAGAGAATGGCTCATTAGCTTTATTGTGGCTCATTTGTAGAAGCATACAGAAGCCTGATGGGGTATTTGTTTGATTTGTATCTTATATCTGTTGATAAAAAGGGTTATCATTTTCTCTAGTGTTTTCACTCCAGCTTCATTATTGCATGCTACTTAGTGCTGTAATTGAAGAAGTGCACTCTAATGAGGCAATGAGAGTGCAGTTATTCTCTGATTGTTCACAACTGTTTTGAAATCTCTCTATCCTCTTGAAATGCATCTTTCAAACCCAGCTCATGTGCACCTTTTGAAGGTCAATGTAATGCCAATACAGCATGTCAGCTGAGCAGAGGTCAGGAAGATATTTTTTACATTGGAGTAGGTGTGATTCTCACGATTCCCAGTGCATTTAGAGGTGGAGGGAAGCGCTATAGTCACAGCTGTGATGTCATTTGGTTCAGATGGTTAACACCTAAATTACCTTTTGTTTTACTAGCGGATCTCAACACCCATTCCAACATGACGGAGTCAGCTGAAGCAGTAGCAGCCGATGTGTGCAGCAAGAGAAGTGTTACCATTGAAATCGGGAATGTCACCAGCAACTACTGCCTCATGAACCCCAAGTAAGCCCCGACTGTTTTGTCATTTATTGTAAGGCTTGAAACGTACTATACAGAGACAAAAGAATACGTGTAACATATGTGTGTGTGTGTGTGTGTGTGTTTGTTCATGGTTAGGGTGTACCTTGAGAATGGGGAGACGTACAACCCACCTCAACCCACAGTGCGCCCTCTAAAGACAGAGGTCTGCACTTTCTCCAAGTCCGGCGGCAAAGCCACCGGCAGCATTGGTGTGCTGACCTACGACCTTTTCGAGAGGTCACGGAACGACTACATTGAGACTCTGGCCATCATGTTCTCAGTCCCATGGGACTACAACCTGTACAAGAACTGGTTTGCAGTGGGCATCTATAAGAAGGGCCGCAACTGCGATAAGGAATTGTACAAAGAAATGTACTACGAGAAGAAACAGCAAGAGCATGGGTTTGCCAGGGAGGAGGCCGTTGGATCAGGAATCAATTATGTGGGCCAATACTTAGACGTCAAGGCCACAATGAGTCCCCTGGAAAATTCCATCATGAAGGTGGAGCTGTGGGATAAGCTTTTCACACCCTTGGGCCAGCAGTCTTACTAGAGACCCCTAACCAGTATTCCTGTCATTAGTCCCAGCAGCAGAATTTATTCGTCCACCTGAAGCAGGCAACACGCATGATTTAACAGACGTATTCCTGCTGACATGTGTCTGTATACCTGGGTATTACCCCTCAGTAAATCTGCTTAAGATCAGGTTTAGTTTGTTTATAAATCCAGGAGGCAATAACCCCATTTTATAGCCAAAGCCTCTGTCTGTTTTTATAGCATCAGATTTTAAAATGGCATCTTTAGAAATGAGAATCAAAGGATGACTCACCGGAGGACGAGGGCAGATAGCTTCATAAAACACACTGAGAGCTTGTCTGTATTTACCTTGACACCAGTGTGAGGAATAAAATAAACCTTTTTGCTGAAGCCATTTGTCTATGTGTTTTGTGTGTTGAGCTCAGAAATGCAAAAGTGCTTAAAAAGAGAAATTAATGAAATACTTGAATACAACTTTTTCAGGGAGAAATTTAGATTTGAAAAGGGTGCTGTTTTTTTTCTTCCATAGGAGCTATAAGAGAGCAGCATGGGGACACGCCCTGTCTCATGTTGCCCAACATCAAAGCATATCCATCATTGCTAATACTGTGTTTATAGTACACCAAACATTACATGTGAACATGTGAGACTAACCACATTTTAAAGAGGTCGGTTTAACATGCATCATATTCAAATAGTTTTTTGTAATGCAATAAGTTACATGGTTGCCTTTTTTTTCAAAATAACCACCTGTATTTTATTTTAGAGCATATGATTATGAAATATTTTTACATCTTTGCTTTGGATTTCTCTTTTTTTCTTTAAGTAACTTGCAGCTACATTGTATCTAGCACCGCAGTAAGGACACCAGAGACTGACTGATCTCTACTATTTATTTTTTATAATAATAATAATATATCCTAATGAAAAGAAATATAAAATTATTCTGCCAAATAAAACTTGCCATTAAAATCAGTTTTCAAGACACTCAGTAGAACAGTATTTGTTCCCAGGTGTTTGAGATAAAGAGGGCTTTAATTGTCTGCTTGGCCATCCTGGCAGAACCAGAGGGAACACTAAAACGTCTTCAGTTATGTGGTTATTGTTCAACACACATTCACTGGTTCTTTTTTTATGAAACAGTATATATTCAAGGACAAAATGAATAGATACGTTTGCTTTTTCTGTTTTTTGCAATTATGATCCTGGCAGGGGCTTTGATGACTTGGTGAAAGAGACATGAATGGGTGAAGATCCCATTATTTTGACTGTTCAGCAACTCATTACGCTGACTAAAAGCTTTATAATTCTTTAATTGGTGAGAAATGACAATCTCGATGCGTTATCTCATCATCTAACAACTTGTTTTTGCTGCAATGGCTCAGCCAATTTAGTGTAGAAACAGTCATTAACCTCAGGAGAATGTGGGGTTCTCGGGCAGGAGGCAGCATTAATTTACATCACAGGCAAAGTTATCAGGTTCCCCTGATTCTATTCAAAATGTCAACGCTGCCTCCCTGATCGTGTTTTTTCCCCCGTTAGATTCATGATGCTTTTGCTGCATTAACTGTTCCAGCCACAAAGCAGCCCAGATCAAAGGTTTTTGAGTCACTGTCACCGTTGGATTTGCATAAAAGCCATACATAAAATAGAGGCATAAACGAGGCCTGTTTAGGCTCAATGCCTGAAGCATTGTTGAGTAGTGTATCAGAGAAATGAAAGACGGCCCCTGTAAACAGATGAGGGGACACTAAGCAGAAACTTTTGTTCGTCACAGCTTTAAAATTATAAGTTCCCACACATTCCTTTCATATTTTTCTTTTCAATCTCTCCTCTATGTTTACTATACCTGCGCATAAGTCTTCTTTCATGTTTTGTATCAAATTGTTCCCTGTGTGTATTTGTGAGGGAGTGCTTTTGTGTTTGTGTCTGCGTTTTGTACGTACAGTATATGTGTTTGAGTGCTTTTGTGATGAGCATTGCTGAGTGTAGGGAATCGTGCCCCTGTGCATGCAGAGATGGATTTTTTTCTTTATTTTTATATCAAATGCATTCTTTTGTGCATTATGCAATTTCCTTTTTGCGAGTCTGAAAAAATCTTTCAAGAACAGAGTGGGATTAAGATTACTTCTTAAACAGGAAACAAAAAATATGTGGAGAAATGTATTTTCCGGTGTAGATAAACTTAAGAAGCTCAGCAATGGTGGATTGAAACTGATGCTGTTTTAAACAGCGGTAAATCTAGCTGTTTGTCATGGTGAAAGCATCTGTCAAAATCCCTCCCGGATGCTAAGAGGAAAGGGAGGTGGATGGGTGGAGGTGCCGCAACACAGTCTCTCTTTTCATCAGCTGATCACACTAAAACAACAGTAAGGCCCCAGCTAAAGCCGCTGCAAGGAGATGAGCATAGGAGAGGAAAAAACAGAAAACCTGGAAAACAGGTTTAAACTTGTGAAACCTTTTCAAATTTTGTGAGCATTTTCTTGTTGGTATTTCTGTATTTTTGTAACACACTGTTGAACTGATGCTGTAGTTATCGTGCTATGAGTACAATCTGTATTTATCATCACCACCAAAACGGCGCAGTGGCTGTGTCTCTTCAGAGCATGAAAAAAATGACAAGCTCATTTTAATTTTTCTGATTCTCAACAAAGTCGGGCCGATCAACACAAAGCTCTGAGTGCATTGACTCGGTGAGTCCGATCATAATCTATCTGCATTAAAGATTCAGCTTCCAAGCTAGTTTGGATTTCCGTCCCTCTATTTGCTTTGAAACAAACCCTACAGGGCATGAGAACTGCATTGTATATTGACTCAAACTAGGAGTGTCCAAACAGAAGCTTAAACGCTTTATTTTCAATAGCATGAGGTTTGTTTGGGTGTGACCTGCAGCCCTTTAACAGCCGAAACCGCTGCATGACCATGGGTACAATCGGCAATATAATACAGATCATGGAAGTGAATGGAAGTATACTCAAAAAGTGCCATTTGTTAGTGACTCCAACTCCTAAATATGTTCTCAAAGACTGCCATCTAGAGGCCCTGTCTGATATAAAGTGTATTCACACAGTTTACAGTTTAATGCTCTCAAGGCACTGGATACCACAGTGACGGTAAAATAAAATGTATACATACGGTTTTCTTTGACTTTAAAGCAGCAAAGTTGTAATTGTGTCCATAAGAACTCAATCTCAGTCCGGTTCCCCACTAGAGAGTCTAGGGTAAAACAGTAAATAAATAAGCTAGAGTTGCACTGTTCTGCAAGTTTGTTTTGTTTTTCAAAAATTTCAGCGGATCTTTTTTTTTTTTTTTTGCAGACTGTCCATAATGAGTTTGGCTGAGATGTGAGGGTCGAAGATCACGTTGTTCCTAGCAGGCTTTGGAAGTTGTCTCGTTGCGTTACTTTGTTGTTTTGATAATTTCTCATTGTGTAGATGTGTATCATGTAACAATACAGATAACCTGAGGGAGAACTCTCTACAGTTCTCTACTGTACACTTGCATTATTATTAAAGAAAACCTGATCTGCCACAAAGCTTCTTTCTCACTGCCTCTAAGACTGTAATACATATCGTTTTAGAACCTAATTCAATTCAAAGTATTAAACCATCAAAACATGCTGGCATTCATGTTATCACCCATATGACCCCAAATTACCTCCAAGGGCACACATTAAGTCAAAGCATGCAAACTACAGGTCGAGAGCAGTGATCATCACATGTATGTCATGGAAATAGTGATGTCCTTGTTGTTGTTTTTTGTTTGAAGATCCAAGATAATAATGGAAAAACCCACCCAATGTTACTACTTTGCGCATCTGTAATCAGAATTTGTTAGTTATGAATCATAACATGATTGTAGTGATGAACCCACAGAGAATTATTACCTGACTCTGCTGTTCCCCTCAGGCTACAGAGCTCGAAAACAAGGTTCAGCTCATTGTTTCCACATTCCAACCCGCAACTTTACTGTTCTTGCCGTTCACCCTCATGCTCTCATAACGGCTCTTTCAGCTGTTCTCATCGAAAAAGAAACACTTAAATCCTGCCGTGTGATGTGATCATCTATTCTGGTGAATAAATGGTGGTCAGCAACAACAGCAACAACCAAGAGTAAGCTAGATTTTGAAAGGAATCAACCGAAAGCCGAGCCCAGTGTTGTCAACTGTTTTCCATTGAAAGTAGCTAGCAGCACTAGCTCCATTAGTCCATTCCTTCAGGCCTCCCTCCAAAACCAATCCCCCCCGAAATGTTCATAATGAACGTAATAATTATTTTGCTGTTGATATTGCTCTTTGTTGTTACCATTGGCAGCTTTTAGGTAATCTCCCAAAACTGGCATTTTGCATCGTTTTTATTTCCTGATTCAGATTTTGCCAGCTCCTGCTGGTTGTTTTTCAGGTAGCTCTGCCTTCAAGTTGTCCAGCTGCAGCTCCGGGTCTTGTTTTTTTCAGGGATAAATCTCTCTGGATCTTAATGTCGACCTTCACCGGTTTTCCATCATCGTAAAAGAACAGAAGTATATTTCTGCCTCTTGTCACTCACATTATCAGCTGGCAGTAGAACACGGTTGTTCATGCCTGTATTTCTTTGAATTTATTCCACCGATCGAGCCGCCTATTTGGTTTCATCCAGCTGTAGGGTCAGCTCTGACACAGCAGTGCCAGCTGTCTGGATCTCGCACAACAAAGTAATTACTCGTGTCACACTGAATGACTCGCATCAGTGGCTGCAATTTTTTCATTTTCATCAAGTCTGGCAAAACTCCAGTCTGGAAGTGCTCCAATAAACTTTGTTTTTATGAATAAATACATCTGTAAAACCAACACGATATCAATAACTCATCGATATTTGGCACAAACTCCAGGACCCTTGACTTTCTTTGGCCACCTGTGGAGGTTGCCCAGATGTGATCATTGATGCTGCTGATGAATGCGCCTTCATAAGAAGCAGTGAAGCTGCCACTGTCAGCCACTTCTTATTCCCACAGCCAAAGTCCCCAGCAACACCATTAGGTCTGCCAAAGGAGCCAGCAGCTGATGTACGGATGCCCTTACCTGCTGTCCTTCCAACCACTCTGGCAGATCTCTGGGCCATAACAGTCATCGGCTCCTTCGATGAAGTGACCCAGAGGCCCCGGCAAAGGCTCCAGAGCCAAAAGCTGCCACTGGAGACGCAGCTGCGGCTCTTGGGTGTGATCACTGCAGAGAGGGAAAGGTCTCTGATATCGTCTGTCTCGATTCTAAAAATATACAGTACATACCTGTATACATGGGTGTGCCATATATATTTTCTAACATCTAAGCTGCCTATAGCTAACGTAACATTTCCACCGTGGCATTGGTGGTTTGTTAGGTTTTTGGGGGTTTTTTTTAGGAAGTACGACCAAAAAGTAAAACTGAAACACTGTTTAGCTTCAGTTCTTCTTTTACTTTTTATTTTCCTTATCATCATTGTTAAATCATCAAGCTATAATGAAATAGGTGTATGACAGGTGCGTTTTCAATGTGCAATAACTTTTTAAATATAACAGCAATTAGCTTCATCAATTACATGTGCAGCATTTGATATTTAATTTGGTGTCAATAAAAGTTCAACAATCTTTGTAAATCAAAACTATCTACTAACTAACTACTGTCGGGTGTTACATAACACGATATACTGTATATGTGGAGAACTCCAGACATGTTCCCTTGTCCTTTTCAGAGAGCAGCTCCAACCCCACAGCATCAAGTCGTCCCACTTCAGTGTCAGCACAGATCGTTGAAACTGAGGCCCACGGGAATGTGTTCAGATCAGCTGATTTATATGCAAGTTGAGGCATCTCAACATGGTGTGTAATTGTGCTGCGGCATTGCTGAGGGACAGGAGAATAACCTATTGGCCTCATGTACTCCCTTGAAGGAGTCCTAGTGATAGCATACTTCACAGTACTGTTGCTGCCCATTCAGTTTGTATCGTAAGCTTTCACAGTAACTTACATCAGTTTTTAGCTATTAGTCTTTTATGTATATTATTTTACACTCCTTAAAACTCCAGAACATTTAGATTTTGTTCAGAATCAAGGTCCAATGATAGTCGTCTTTCCACACATCCATGGGTACATTACAAACAGGAACTGCTGTTAGCCAATTCAGCATACTGTTAATGCTGCCAGTTTGCTAAAATGTAAACAAATATCTGGTAAAACAAATGTTGAAGGCCAACCCCTTTCTGTAGACTAAACATTTACACATATTGGCTTACAGATGAGCTATTTGTCTGTACACAGAAACTTTGAATTAACCTTTAATTAAAATGCAACTTCTTTTTTTTCTTAGCGATGACTGTCTTGTTGGTTATGTGCTGCTAATGAGTCACAAAGCAGTCTGTCACCATATCACATTAAACCACTAGAGGGCAGGGTTTCCTAACTGAACACAAACTCATGTACTGTATATTGACAGTGGGTATTCGACTGGTTTACTGAACACCCAAACACATTGTTTGCTGAAACATTTGATGTAATGTGTCTAATCGAATATGATGGCCATTGCTTTCACAATCATAGCTTGCATAGAGGCACCAGAAATGGTTTCTGGCCTGCTGTAACAGTAAGGAGCAACACAGAATTGGATGAGATCAGGAGGGGGTGGGGACGAGTATGACCCGACATCTAGAGAGGAAGAAGGTCACCGAACACACTTTCCCACCCAGCCCTGCCAGACGCACACACACACGCACAGACAAACACAGGCCCACCCTGCAATGTTGTGTGTGCCAGATGAGGGCGTGATACATGACTGCTGTCACTGCTTCCTTCACTACACCAGCACATGTGCAGCATAACAACTGCACCACAATGTACTGCTTACTGAAGATACAGTGTAACACTACCTGAGGCCCAAAGCAATGCCATCTGCACTGCACTCCAGGGAAAAGGGTGTTTAATCAAATACTGACAAAGGTTAAAGGGCACTTTAGCCAGAACGAAGCTGCAACACTGTCAATGTGTTGTCGTGACGAACATGAGCTGAACTGAATACAATGTGCTCCTTTCATGGTATGATTGGCTAAAACCGAATAAGAACCAGCTTTGATGGCTTTCATTCCTCCGACGGTCTGGATGAATAAAAACAAGCAACAGCAGACAATCCAACTATAGATTTAATTGTATAAAATATAAAAAAGTATATCAAAATACATACAGTAAATGGTGTGAGAGCAGGCAGAATGTGTTCTCTCAGATGGTACAGTAAGTCAGTAAGTTCTGACAATGGCATAATTATAACACATTATATAAATACACATTTTGATCCAAATCTGAAAGCACCTAACAGTGGCTTTATCGTCATTCAAGACTGAACAGAACATAACCACATTTTCATGATTCAGGCGAAAGATAACACTTATATCTTTGTGTCGTTGCTCAGTGTTTGTTTCATGGCTGCACAGACGATTGTCTGTATGTCTCTCCGTCCGTCTGTCCAAACTGGATGGCGATGTTAAAGAAAAGTTGCCTCAATTAGCTCATCATGTGATCATGAGGATTGTCGGTGTTTAGACAGGGGAAAGTGCTGTAGGATTTCTTACGGTTCAAAATTAGATAATACCAGGAAAAGAAATTTCCCTTTCTGGGCATTCCACTCATTGTGTCCCACCTGTAACCTCCGACCTCAAACGCTACGACTCACATAACCAGATCCATGCGTCACGCTACACTAATTTTCCTGTTCTCTCTGTACACATATAGAGGACCCATTTCCTAGACCAAACATGGACACATACATGTATCAACTTCACTCTGAAAAACAGTCTAGGTTGCACATGTCTTTTGCATAAGTACTGCACATTGTCGAGTTAGTGGCTCAAAGCAGGGTTAAGTTTGAGTGGCTGCAAAAATCAGTTGCATCAGGAGAGTTCAGGGCTTCAGTAATAAAAGATGACCTTGTCTTTGATCAACACGACTACTGTCCAACACAATGAGAAGAGTCAACTCAGACACATTTTGACTTTTGCAAGCTCCACAGCTTTTGTCAATATAACCCTGAATACTGGGTTCTCCAGTAAAAATCAAGCTCTGTTTTCTAAATAGGGTGTGCAAAATGGATGTGACCAATAGATACATGTTCAGATCTCGAGTGGAGTGGTTGAAAACAAGACTTTTCTCACAGTCAATCAATGTAGAATTTGTCACAGTATGTCTCTGTTAGCGTCGGGGAGGTTGTTATTGACACAATCACTGTGATGCCACTGATTATGACATTCACTCTTAATCAGTGTCATCTCCTCTAAGGGGTTCCTCCGTGGCTGATATCTCAGATATCTCAGTACTCTGCAAAGTCACTGGCGAGATGAAAGCGCAGCTGCGTTGTATGTGTGAACGAGCTATAGCCCTCAGGTTGGGGAAAGGGAAATGATATTCTTGATGATTCTGAGAGGAGCCGAGTTTCGGGATTTTCAGGAGCTGCCGTCCCCGTTCTTGGTCTTGAGCACCACAAGGCTAACCATGACGGGGATCAAGCAGATGGGAGTTATCACCAGGGCGAAGACGATGACCGGTGGTGGGTCGCTTAGCTCCTCTGAGGGACAATCCTTGAAAAAGCTGGAGTGAATGTCCACAAAGGTCTGTTCCACCAGCGGGTTGGGCCATGGGATCCCTAAACAGTCCGATATCTCCTCTGTGCAAAGGCTTAGGTTACTATACAAACTGCAGTGTGGAGACAGAGAGTGTGCAGAGGAGGATTCAGACATCAGCAAATATTTAGCAATATTTTTCGTGTTAAAACGAACTAACTGCAAATATAAACACACACACACACACTACTTACCCGCTCACGTTGCCCCAAGTGCACCAGTCAGTGCTGTTCAGCAATTCCATTGCGGAATTAAATTTGGGGAGACATACATGGTCAAGCAGCATGGAAAGGCAATCCATTGTTGGCGCACCATGAAAATCAACACATATGCTGCAGTAGTGCCAACAACTGTGAGAATTATTCCCACAAGCTGTATGAGTTGAAGAGTTGGACAGAGAAAGAGAGGTTGAGATTAGAAAATGACAATAAATATGTGCTGGACATTATCAAAAGATACCCATTAAATTCTGGGTTTACAGTATGACATAAGATTATATGACTATGTATTATGTTTTAAAGTTATGTCACCTACCAAATGACAAGGTAGATTCTGCTTGAGTGGTATCTTAAACAGAGAAGAATAGCATGTTTAGATTGAAAACTTTACATCAAGTAGTAAAGGCAGTTGACATAAACTCTTTTTAAATCTGTCATGTAATTCAGTTCATTATATAAGTTCATCAAAGACATACATCGTAGCAAATTCCAATGCAAAGAGTATTTCAGTCTATTGTAGCTCATGAGTTCCTTCACATGTCTAGTACTGAGGCAGGCATTTGCAGCTGTAGAAGGGAGACCACACACTCACCGCAGAGAAAGGAGAGGAATACCCCAATGAAACCAAGTGCTCCCTTCATGTCAGAAAAAATGAATAAAGGTGCGATTTCCCCAACCGGTGACCATGTATAATAAACCTAAACTTCTTAGACTGTGTACAGCGAGGCATAACAGGAAACCCGACAGGATGGAAGAGACGCAGTGTAACCTTCGGTTACCAGATGTCCAAACAGTGTTACCCGCGGTTACCAGATGTTCTCCGAAGATCTGTCTGACGGCCCTGCGCCTTGGCAGCCGCTCTTCCCCTCTCCAACACACGTTTCCCTAGGATTTTCTTCCCTTTTTAACGGGGTGGAGGCAACAAAGATTGTCCTCTCCATTCTCCCAAATAAAAGGGAGCACACCCAAGCTGGGCTGGACTCACATCTGAAAACCCTTTACTCTTTAACTCTTGTTCTGCTTTTTAGTCTCAGTTTCTCACAGTCGAAGGGCCTGGCCAGCTCACAGCATGTGATTTATTTGCCTTTTGGGCTGCCTCTGCCAAATAGGAAACATAAGTAAACATTTAGGGCGTAGCTTTTTGGGGTGGATGTAATCATGACTCTGCAGGGTGTGCTGAGCAGACAACGATGATTTCATGTTTAGGTTAATTAATAAAGAAAGAAGAAGTTATTAGTCAGAGCTGACCAGCTGTTTAAAAGGCCAGCTAACTGATATTTCCAACATATGTGTTGGAAACTTTAGTTATTTTTTTTATGTCTGATGATTTTGCTACATCTGTAAAGTAGTTTCTCACTGTCATCGCTTACCACTTTAAAGAGTGCTGTGTAAGAGGTGGTTTCATTGATTGAATGAAAAATGGAATGTAAGGTTGTTTTCTCACGACCAACTTGTTAATTTATGTCACTGAATCCACATGTTGGGCCTCTCACAACATCTGTTTGCCGAGCAGCATTTTGATTTAGTAATGACATCAGGAAATGTGTCTTTTCAGCAGAGGAGGAGCTCCGAGTTGGGGGGAGTTGGCAGGGGAAGGAGGGGGGACAGTCAGGGGGAAAAAAAAAAAAGGAAGGCACAAGAGGAGGAACAGTGAAAGGGGCGCTGCTCCAAAGTTCCAGTTGTTTCACAACCCGGAGTTCATGCGTTGATCACAGACGTTGCATGGGGTGAATGACGAACAAATTCAGGAAGTTGAGCCAGGTGGGGTCTTTTCATAATGAGGTTTAAATTAACCTTTGACTCAAACCCACTATGGGCCTCGTGTCTACTGCTGTTGACCCCTCACTGGTGGAGACCTCCGCAGGAGTTTGTCTTGGATTCTCATGATAGTACACACGGGGAGATCTTGGCAAAAAAAACAGGATCGCTGTGCTCTGCTCTCTGTGTTTGCCAGTTCCAGGCCAAGCAAATGACTTTAAGGAACTGATCCAAAACAATCCCCCAGTGCACACAAATATATATAATCACTATTGTAACTAAAATATAAAACATGTAAATAACTCATATATTTCAGATGAATTATTAAGGCAAGATTATTACACAGACATTTAGTTTACAGTCAATAATTAAGTGTAAAACAAAAGAGATTTAATCTTACTGGCAAACGTCGTCTCTGTTGAGTGATACCCTGTAGAAAAAGGAGGTGATGTTAGTCAAAGTATGCATGATCATGAAGCCTATATATATATATATATATATATATATATATATATATATATATATATATATATATTATTTTTTTATTATTATTATTATTTTTTTTTTACACATACGGTACCTATCGTTGTGGCTGGTTGCGCCGCTAACTTGTCATTAACCAGACAAACCACTGTTGTGCATCCTGCTATAAGAGAAATAAAATATATTATTGGATTAAAGAAGTAAAGTAAAAAGACTTTTGCACCTATTAAATTGAATTATGATGATAATCATGTGTATACAAATTTCAGTACTTGTGAAAGTAGCGGAGGCAAAGGAAATAACAAGGAGTAAGTTGTAGGGAGTGAAGAGGTCAATGTATCCTCCCTTTGTCTGCCACTCTTTTGAGGAAATCTTAATATATTCAACTCAAGGACATACTGTATACACTTACAATACATTCACCTCCCACAAGAATAAAAGACCTTATTTCATGAATAGGAGCTAATAATAACGACAGCATGAATCATAAAATCAACTGTAATGACCTGGCGATAACATTCACAACAGCCACTGTAACACAAATTCTTCTTTAAGACCAAATGAGTTGAGACAGATTGGTCAAAATCACTCTATGGCCTTTAAACCAAACTGTTCAAGTATAAAACTAAATCATGAGACTCGCTAAGCTCCTTTCTAAAAGCCACTCAATCATAGAAAGCCCCTAAAGCATTCCTCTTGAGAGGTGAGATAGAGGGCAAGTAAAGAAGTTGTATCATATAATAGTAAAGAAATGGACAGTATAAATCGTCGACTTACCCCAGATGAGAAGAGTCAGAAAACACCCAGAAATCATGAGTGAGAAACTAGTGGCTGTCATTTTGCCTAATAACGCTCTGTTCGTCTTCCCTGGTGGGTAGGGATTACATATCTCAACCTTTTTGCAGGAAGCCTCTATAAAACAACAGGAAGCCCTCATTTCCTAGGATGGGCGGATTCACACAATGGGACAGAGAGCCTCTGATAAGGTTAGAACTACTGTGGTCCACTGGTGCACCACCATCACTCTCTCTCTCTTTATCTGCTTCTTTCTCTCATCCCACCCTCTGCTTCACAACAGAAAGAGAGAAGTTGGGGAGAGCCCCACCCTCTCTTTGTCTCTCTGTCTCTCTCTGTCTCTCTACCTTTGCCTTTGATTCATGCTTTTATTGATACAATCAATATTTTGATGTCAATAATGGGTTCACACACATGTGGACTAATAGCATGTGAGCAGTCTTGAACTAAAAGCATTCATGCTTCAACTACTTATTGTCCCTGCTATAGACGTTTCAACAGAAATGCATTGCTTGGGAATTGCTATCGTCCAATTTGAACTCCTGTCAGCTGATATACATACACCGCAACAGTAAATAAACTGAGGAACATTTGGAATGTTTACATTTACAACCACCAGGGTTGTTTCTTGTAACGAAAACGCTGATGAAGCCCACACTTCAGCACACACTGGGGCGGTTTGCTGCAGAGTGTGAAGCTGTCGAGATGAGAGTCAGTACCTCCAAGTCTGAGGCCATGGTTCTCTGCTGGAAAATGGTGGATTGTGCCCTCTGGGTTGTGAGTGAGTCACTGCCCCAAGCGAGGGAGTTCAAGTATCTCAGGTTCTGAATGAGGGTAAAATGGAGCGGGAGATGGACAAGCGGTGTGGTGTGGTGTCAACAGTGCTGCAGGCGTTGTACCTGACCATTGTGCTAAAGAGGGACCCGAGCCGGAATGTAAAGTTTTTGATTTACCAATCCAGCAGCATTCCGACCCTCATGGTCATGAGCTTTGGGTAGTGACCGAAAGAACGAGGTCTTGGATACAAGCGGCCAAAATGATCTTCCTTCGTAGGATGGCTGGGCTCAGCCTCAGAGATAGGGTGAGGAGCTCAGACATCCGGAGGGAGCACGGAGTGGAGCAGCTGCTGCTTTGTGTCGAAAGGGGCCAACTGAGGTGGTTGGGTCACACGGCCAGATTTTTAAACTTACAGTCTTCAGCCCCAGCAATCGCTGACTCAAGTGACATCACTTGAGGCAACTGATTTTGCATGGCTCCGTCTGGAACCACAAAAAGCTTTATGTAACTTAATTCACATATGCAGCAATACTCCCTACGACCTATACACATGCTTTTATGGGTTTGTGTTTCTGATGATCTTTACTGTCACTGCTGGTGAGTGAGGAATATGTGTTTTTGTGTCTGTGCTGTGTTGCACCATCTGATGACAAGCAACCCCTTCCCAGCACCTCTGGATCTGACGTCACGCTGAGTCTCTGTGGTAAAGAGAAGCGGCAGGGATCTCCAAAATGAAACTGTTGCACTCATCCACGTCACTGAAGGATGAGTGTTCTTTCTCAGCTGCTGGACTTGGGAGAGAGCCAGCTAGCGCTGGGCCAAAATTGCTTCCACATTACATTTTTTTCGTATGTGACTGGAATTTTAAAATCCCACAAACATACAATTCAATTAATCTGCATCAAACTTTCAAAGTGAAGTTGACTTGTGAATGGCTGTGTCTACAAGGACGAGCTTGACATGTTTCAAACGTTGTGTCGGGGGAAAGCAGAATAAGTGAATCTTTAATTGGCTCGTCACTCTTATGAAGAGATGCTTCGTACATATAGTACATGAATAGAATGTTTTAAATAACGGGGGTATTTCAAGCTGCTTCGTGATTCTTTTCATCTCCAAGCCTTTGTCAAAGATCGTAAAAGCTGCACCATGTTGAGTCCCACAATGACAGGTGCCAAGACCAACACACACTGTTTACATGATAGAGAATTAAAAACATCCTGCTGATAACAGCCATGCTCCCCAAATTTATCTTCCTGTGTGTGTTTGCTTTCGTTTGACAGGTCGGTATCAACGTGGCACGAGCTACTTCAAATACAACTGTCGACACGGCAAACATGCCTTATCATATGAGAGACTTTTGCTCTCTCAATGCATCATTACTAATCAGGAATGCATGGCATTAACAGTAGAACCAGAGAGCCTAGAGAAACACACTGAGGCAGTCGTGTTGGTATAGCATGATATGAGACCATGTCGGACCAGGTTTCTTTATCCAAATTAGACATGTGTCTGAGCACATGTTGTGTCATGGGAAGACAAGTAGGTGAACAGTGCCATCTTGGGTGCCACAGGAGTAGCATTTTTTGTGGTTTCTTTTTATCAATTTAGGGCTTATTTAGAAAAATATAAACTAGAAAATAAACCAAACTGTTGAATATATATATATATATATATATATATATATATATATATATATATATATATATATATATACTGTTGAACTGTGAATATAAAGAGAATAATGTGCATATATTTACAGCCTGTGAGATATGATGCAAGATAACATTTTACAATATAGCCTACATGTATGCTTAAATTGATACTTGACTTGTTGCCCTCAAGCATCAACAACATCGAAACAACCAATAATAAATAAGTTAATAAATAGAGTCATGGTTCTACACTGAATAATTGAAGGCATGTGACCTTGTCCACAAGGGAATATCCCCTCTTCTTTATAGTCAGGGAAATGGTCTTGAGAAATGATACTCACTAAATATTTGCCAAAAATATGTTCAAGTCATATCTCTAACATCCTTGAAATATATGCTTTTTTTCTGATTGAGGTATTTAAAAGAGATGTTTTCCTAATAACCTAAGTTTGAAAGTCTGTGAAAGAGAAACGATTGTGTGACTATATATATATATATATATATATATATATATATATATATATATATATATATATATATATATATATATTGTGAGGAGTGATAGCAATATATCATGGACATGTATTTATGAAATGCATCCTTTTGGTTATATGCAAATAGCTTATGTGGAATATATGTTGCTTAGTATTTCCTGTTTTGTTTTTCACACTGTCACAAAAAGATGTACGTTTGAATAGATGTATATCGTTTAAGGAATGCTTCTACTAATCTGGTCGACCATAAATACTGTTGTCACCTTAAGTAAATTGGGGTTTTACGTGGAGTACGTGAAGGCATCAGTGGCCTGAGGACCGTCATCCAGCCTTTGAAATAAAAACGGACGATGAAATGCGTTGGGCTCTCCCTGGAGGAGGAGTGCGGAACAACAGCTGAACTGTTTTTCATTCCGTAGAAGTCCACTGTTGGAGTTTTCAACTATTGATCATTTTCTACTCTCAATATTTTTGGACAGTTATTTTACCAACACAATCTGCAAAATCGGGGTAATTAGAACTATTATGTGAATATATTTCCTGTGTTGTGAGCAATGTATTTGTTGTGCTATTTAAAAAACACAAAAAAAATGACTGTGAGATGAATTAATTAATTTTAACCATTGCATTAAAATGCCGATCAAAATCTATAATCGAAACCCATCGAGCGTCATGCCCTCGCGCATTTTGATGGCGATCTAGCACTCTGGACAGTTGCATCAGTTCCTGTGTGCGCGTGTAAATGGTTGTGCCGTGGCTGCTGCTACACGCTACTTTTTATTCCCAGGACGCAGAATAGTCATAAATCCTCCTCTGCTAGGAAAGGCTGTGATCATAATAAAGACGTCACCCTCCTTGCTCGGGTTGGCTCGACAGTGCGCAGCTATTTGTAAGCTACAACAACAACAACCTCCAGCACCATGCCAATGGATAACGCAGGGAATTCTCTGAGATCCCCTTGCCGTGTGGATACGATATCTGCGTCAGATCCATAGCAAAGACCGCTTTTAATTGCTCCGGATATCTCGACTCGACTGTAAAAAAAAAAAAAAAAAAAAGAACCAAAAAAAAGAAAAAAACCCAGACAGGGACTTGATCGCGTTGCGATCTCTTCGCAACAAATAGGACGCAAGCCGTGGATTTGAAGGTATTTAATAACTGCGACACTGGATGTAGGGGCAGACGTGCACACGCGTCCGCTGGAAAAACGTGCTGTCATTGCGGTGCCTGGTGCGTAGGTCTTTAAAGTGTTACACATTTAAATGGATTCTGTGTGGCTCTGTCTCAACAGGGCTGCAGCTACAGGACGTAGCGCACTTCATAGCTGAGGCTGAAACGTGTGCACGTCTCGCAATCCAGAAAAATGCACTAGATCAGCTTCCCGAGCGCAGTTTTATCTTTGTACTTATTTTTTATACTGTTTTAGCTCAGACAGGGAAGTTGATGTGCACTAATGTGCTTATGAAACACATAAAAAACTGTACTACGCACTTTTTCTGCTCCGCTTCATATTGCTTTTTCGAAGAGGCACGCCCACTCCTGAGCAATGTGGATCATGCCCCGTTGCTGTTAAATAATTAGACTTTACTTATTTGTTCGCACACGATGGGTCTGTTTGTTCATTGTTTGGTCAGTTGCAGTCTTGCCCAAAGCGATTTAAAGCACCAGTGTCAAACCCTTTTTTTTTACATTAAATGTCAGTTTTGTTTTGCAGACAGAGGGGGGCACTCTTTCAAATAGACTTCACGTTCCTGTAAGGGTGAATGGGGAAGTTTCATGTCTGTGAGATGCAGGGGGAGAGAGTATGTTGTACTCGCCTTATAATGTAATAAAGACTTAGTAATTTAACATAAATTATAGAGTGGGACTGTTACACCAAACTATCCATTGTGAGCATACCAACATCTATTAGTTGTATTATTGAGAATTATTGTGATAGAATAGGTGGTGATAACTGATAAGTTCACTATACGCTTGCAATTGAGTCCCACAGACACTTTGAAAAGCCTTGTAGGAATATTATTGGAAATTCATAAAATAAATGTCCAAGATGCGATCACTCTTTTGATGATCACTTTTTAAACACCTTTGTGGGCCAAATAGTATCTCTGTCTTTTTAAAGAGTCATGGAGGAAACAGCTGCTGCAGCTCCAGCGCCTGGCACAGATGCTGCCCCACCAGCCCCAAAACCCCAGCCTTCCTCCTTCGTACATTCCCGCAGCCTGCTGGAGTGGAGACGGAGGGTCAAGTCTGAGTATATGCGCCTTCGCCAATTAAAACGCCTTAAAAAAGTAGAGGAGGTCAAGGTGGGTCAACACAATTATTAACATTGCTGCAAACAGGTGTTTGTTCAATGTATGCATGTGTAGTGTATGCATGGCGTCAGGGGCTTGCAGTATAAGTGTTCTTTGTATGCAGCACTCACTGTGTGTGTTTCTGTGTCTTTCAGGAGTTGTGACATGCTCTTTGTTCTGTTTGATTCCAGACCCTGTTCATGTCCAACAGGCAAAAGATTGAGCAGCAGACAAATCTCCTGAATGCAGAGTGGTCCAGGCTCAGGATTCAGTCCATCCCTCTGTCAACATCTGGTGGAGCTCTGGCCAACAAGAAGGTGCGTGAGTGTGCTCTAAAGAGAGTAAAATAATAGCCTTTGCACCACATAACTTCATATAACCTGGGTTATTATAGTAATCTGAAACTAAAACGAAAATAAGATGTGAACTATGCCGCAATTGCTTCTGCCCAGGCTGCTCTGGCTTTACAAGTAGTCCAATTCTATATTACTGTGTGAATGTCTTGTGAGAAACAACTCCTCGTCTCCGTCATGTTGCATCCTCCTTAGCAGCACCAGTGTTCTGCTCTGATTCCCACCTGGTTGTCAAGTGTTCCTAAAATATCTCAGAACAAAGCTGTGTGCCAGAAATGGATCATAATATGCAGCCTAAGTGTGGTTTCTATCCCTGTGGGAGCTTATAATACAAACAGTAACCTGAGGGCATGACAGCAGTTTTCTCTTCCCCTGTGCTGTCAGAGTCCCTTTATTGCGTTTACTGGGTTTATTTTTCCCCTGTTGGGGTGTCGCGCAGCATGTGTATTCGATTGTATAGTTATAAAATTGTCCAATAATGCTGAGGACTGCTCTATTGCCTTGTCATCCCCAACGCACCGCCGCTTCTCTTACAGATGTGCACAGTGGAGTTTGGCTTCCCAGAATTCAAAGCTCAAGCCATTGCCATGAGACCACTGTCAACAGTGGCAGGAATTCCTTTCATGTACTCTTGGTCACCTCTGCAGCACAACTTCATGGTATGACATCAAATTACAACGCTACTTTGACATTTTTTTGGCCGTAGTGTCCTCAAAAGGATCACAGGTGGTGGCGTGACAAGCACCATCAGCTGGTCGCATACCTGTCTTGATGGGAGTTTTTGTCTCTTAGGTGGAGGATGAGACATTCCTTCACAACATCCCGTACATGGGCGACGAGGTGCTGGAACAGGACGAGGCCTTCCTGGAGGATCTCATCGACAACTACGATGGTGTCCATGGCGACAGAGGTGTGTGTTGAATGAATAATGTAGCGCCTGTCATACCTTATATCACTGCAGCATTACCTTGGGACTTTTTGTTTGTTATGTGCTGATGATGCAGCCCTGGAAGCGCGTTGAAAACATAAATTAATATTTAAAGGATTGGCACTTTAGCTTCTGACATGTTAACTGTGTCCCAGAGGGGGGGTTTATCAGCGACGAGGTCTTTAAAGAGCTGGTGGAGGCCTTGAGCCAGTACTCTGACCACGAGGAGGAGGAAGAGGAAGAAGCAGCGGTGACGGCGGCAGAGCCCGCGGCGGAGGTGACGGTAAAGAAGGAGGACGAGAGAGCGATGAGGAGGAGCTCAGCAGAGGGTTCGGAAGATGCCAAACCTGGTGGTGTGGCATTCATCAGGAGGAAGAGGAGGAGCACCACTGAGGGTGAGCAAGTCTTCAGCTGCATTCAGACTTTGTCCTGTGAGAGAACAACAGGGGCTTGCAGCATGAACAAGGCTGGCACTGTTCCTCTCATTACACTGTACAGCTGCCGCAAGGTCGCCCTGCCACAGCATTGTTTACTTTGAAGCTGCCCCTCTGTCCCTGCATGGGTACGGTGTGTGAGGGAACCTGTTCGTCCATGACACTGATATGACCCGGCTCTTATTACAGAACTTATTGACCTCTCGTACCAAGCTTTATGTGAAACTTAGTGATTGTGAAATGGAAGCACACCTAGATAAACAGTCACTGAGGCACTGGTTCACAAACTCATTCATGAATAAAACATATTGGGGAAAAAGAAGAAAACTACACTGTTTGTATAACACCACGGTTTTTGCTAACCGGCCTTGAGAATTGGGAAATCTTTTGTACCATTGCAAAATGTTTAAAAGAACACATTGCATAAGATTTATTTGTGAATCTGTAGCAAAGCATGACATGCGGGTAAAACTGTTATTTGTATAACCGTCTCTCTTTCTTTCTGTCTCTCAAAGTGAGGGACTTGTCCAGCACCAAGAAGGTCCCCAACGATAAGATATTTTCCGCCATCGCCTCAATGTTCCCTAACAAGGGCACCACGGAGGAGCTGAAGGAAAAGTAAGAAAAGTGCAGTGAAACTTTGAATCCATGTGCACAATGCTGAACAGGCCGTTGCCTAGTGTTCACCATGGAGACGCAAGCTGTCGGGGAGGAAAGTAATAATGGTGGCTCCCTCTCAGGCGCTCTGACTCAAAGGAGCAGTTGGATCAGCATCTGAAAGAGCTTTAGAAAGGAACACCTACGACTTCTCACAGCACACCAACTTCAATTCATAGCAGTGCTGCGGTAAAGGAATTTTACATAGGTGATATATTTCTACTAAAACCCTCCGCAGGTACAAGGACCTCTTGGAGCCCCCCCGCCTGGTGAAGCTGCCCCCACTCTGCACCCCCAACCTGGACGGACCCTTTGCTAAGTCTGTACAGCGGGAGCAGTCGTTACACTCCTTCCACACGCTCTTCTGCAGACGTTGCTTCAAATACGACTGTTTCCTCCACCGTAAAGGCTTGATTTATGTTGATTATTATTTCTCCTGCAGTGTGATGTTTCCCAGTGAGATTGTGATTAATACTTATTGATGCACCATACTGATGTACAACAGCAAGTCAAAATACGTTTTCTTTCTTTTCATAAAGCTTTCCATGCTACACCCAATGTTTACAAGAGGAAGAGTAAGGAGATCCGCATAGAGACTGAACCATGTGGTGTTGACTGCTTCCTGTTAGAGGTATGCCAACCTCACAACTATTGTAACCTAATTGTGCCATTCTGTACGCTTTTGTGCATGCTACATATACATGCTGTTTACTCTTTCCCCTGTCCTCCTCTGAAGAAAGGGGCTAAAGAGTTCGTGGATCAGAATATGCTACGGTCACAAAGGTCTCGGAGGCGCCGAAAGCAGCAGCGTCCCACCAGCTCCAGCTGTCCTGGACCGTCTGCGTCTGTTGAGGAAGGACAAGAGGGCTGCAGTGACCATGAAACCACCTCATCCTCAGGTAGGGCTCGGATCCAACAGCAACTGGGTTTGGATCTGCTTTTGAAACCACCAGGTGCTTTCTCTGTTCTAGTCATGAGGTTCAGTTGATCTATAGGTTTTTTATTTTTTTATTTCTACTTCGCTTTTTGCTATATGTTGCCTATTGTTTTGAGATTAACATTTTTTCTCAGCTACTCCAAAGTAAATCTCTGAGGCCTCACACAGTAAACACAGTTATTTGTGTTTGCGAATCACTGTATGACTGAGTGGAGGCATCATTTACCGTATCCTCCCCCGAATCCCTCCCTTTCTGGAAGGTTGTCTCCCCCGACTGCCCTTCAGAAAAGGGAAATTTGGCTGAAGATGATAGCTTGCAAGTCATATCCTGCTCTCTCCTCTGTATCCTCCCTCAATCTACTCTCAATATCAGCTCTCCCTTGCCAAGCAAAATAAACCAGCCATTAGTTTTGCATGCTACGGCCCCAACATAAACACATTGTTCCCTCTCCTCCTCCTCCTTCTGTGGTGGTGTTTTTTGTTTTTTTTTACCATTTCTGTTGATATGTTCATGTGGAGAACAGCGGGAGGGAAATAAGAGCAATCTCCTCTGGCTCTCTATTGTCCCCTCCTCCTCCGGACCTCTTAGGTTGTTGTTCATCGCCAACAGGGCCTCACTGGAAGTCCCTGTTAGTTCTGGAAACCACTCGTGCTCAGCCAGTGACTCAGCAGTCTCCCTCGCACGTGTTGAGATAATGTGGGGGGAGAAAAACAGATTGTTGAGCAGATTAATAAAAATACTCAGTGCTGGAGCATGTGGCCACGGCAATGCTGCATTCAGCCTGTTGCCAAGCAACATTCAGCTCTCTGCCTCGAGCTGTGGGTGTACAAGCGTTTTGAATATCCAAAAAGCTAAATCAAAGGAATAGTCCCCTGTGTGTCTGTGTGTGAGTGTGAGTGTGAGTGTGCGTGTGCGTGTGCGCGCGTGTGTGTGTGTGTGTGTGTGTGTGCATGTGCAGAAACACAAAAATGGCGCCCAGAAATAGCTGCATGTGTGTCAGTGTAGGGTTGTATTAGCCTGACTGTGTGTGTGGGCAGGTAAAAAAAAAAGCTGTCAAAAACCTTTAACCAAGACAAAATAATAGAAAAGAGTTTTATGAACCAAACTTTTTGCCAAGAGTGGTGATACTAAAGCTTTTTTCCTGTGTGCGTAACAGAGGGGAATTCGCGATGCCAGACTCCCACCAAGCTGCGTCCAGGGGATGATGACGGGGAGCAGCAGGCGAGCTGTGCGGTCCAGTGGAGCGGGGCGGAGGAGTCACTGTTCAGAGTGCTACACGGCACATACTTCAACAACTTCTGCTCCATTGCTCGCCTCATCGGCACAAAAAACTGCAAGGAGGTAAAATTGTTCACACACTTAAAGGAATACTTCCCCCACAAAATGGTAATCTGCATATCAATTACTCACCCTGTGTTACCTTGAAGTCTTAAAGAAGACTTAGGTGTTCTACATTAAACGGAGAATCAAAAAACGGAGAATAGTCTCGATGAATTGAGGTAAATGGGGGCCGTGTTTAACAACAGCAAGAAGTTAAATATTAAGGTTATAGTGAAGATGCAGGTGTTTCTAACTATGATTTATTCATTCACTGTTAAAAAATGATGTAACGTGCTCTTACTGAATAATGATAGCACATGACAAATTATGGCTTAGATTTAAACAAATTATGGTAAATGCAGGATGAAAATCAGAATTTTCTTAAAGGAATAAAGTCACACTCATAGTGGATAGTTTAAAAGAGAAACCAGAGATATCATCTTTTTTATTCTTCTTCCTAGCCACAACCTGCCACCTACATCACCCACATAGCAACTAATGTAGCAATGAGCTGCTAGCCCTAAGTAGAGATGCGGTGCGGTGTGGTACGCTAATTTCTTACCAAATGCAAATAACCTCCTGATTATTTTTATTTCAAACTTGTAGTCTTCAGACCCAAACAATGTTGCCATTGGAGGCACAAAAGGCTTCAAAACTTTTTTTCAGGAATACTCGCCCAAGACCAGATTTTGATTGATTTCTTTAAAATGCCAGATGCTGGAGTGAGATAAAGGCTGCAAATAGATGTAACAACTCTCAACAGTTTAGTAGAGAAAAGGCACCCACATAAAACAAACCCATGGAAAGGGAATGGTGACAAATAGGAAATAGAAGCAAGAGGATTTCTGTACAGCAGAGACAGAGTTGTTAGCTGTCTCATCTGTTTACTAGCTATATAAGTTATGGATCGTGGTTTAAATGTTAAACAATGAACAAACAAATACTTTCTGTAAATATTGCATAACTGAAGTAGACAGCATACTTGCGTTGCTGATTTCTGTTGTGTTTGGGCCGGTGTGAGTATAATAGCTAATGTATCCTGTGCCTGTGGTTTTGTGGTGCGGATAATTGGGCTGACTACAGAGAGAATGGCATGTGGCACCATAAACACGGATGCTTACCAGATGTGACGTCTCCCAAATTTTCTCATGATGCAGTCGGTCAGCCTTAGACATTCTCAGACTTGAGTCAAATGGGTGGCATGTGGGTATGTGCGTAACAAGGCTTGTAGAGAACATATTACAACATCTAAGTTTCAAAACTTTTTACTTTTGAGCACAACACACGCAGGAAAGAAAAAAAAACAGATAAAAGTAAGACATGTTGAAGCAGCCTTGGGGAGGATGTTCTATGGCGTAATCGCGGCGATGTGCTTTTCCGCTTGATGGGGCAGAACATGACACAATGTAATTACAATGAAGAAAAACAGAATTTCTTCACAGTAGTGTACTTTTGTAATTAATTAGCAGGATATGTTGTAGTTGTTCATGTCATTGTCACTTTCCACAGGTGTATGAGTTTGCATTGAAGGAAGTCCTGATCCATCGTGTTCCTTCAGTCGATGGAGGCATCGCGCCCCAAAAGAAGAAGCGGAAACACAGGCATGATATCTCCTGTTGCTCTCCCTCGCTGGCCCACCCTTTGCTGAATGATAGAAACATTAAGATAACATGATCGCTTGCAAAAGGGAGCCCTCAGCGACAGCTCTCTGAATAGACAATGGTTCAAATCAATAATTAAATGTATTCTGCACTGTTGCATCAGTATTTACACTGCATTTACTTTTCAAATTTCAATTATTGTCACATAATAAGCCATGAAAAGTGAACTGAAGAGGTCTGGAACAAGTTAAAGGAGTTTTGACCTTGTCTTTGTTTCGTTTGTTTGATGTGGCAGGTTATGGGCAAAGATTCAGCTCAAGAAAGGTATGTTCATCTGAGAAAGGAAAAAAAACAAAACGCCACAGCACAACTATTACTACACTATGCATTCTGAGATATGACGCAGTTCACTGTGCTAGTCTGAGGGCTTTGTCCTCTGTTGCTCCAGATAACTCGTCCAATCAGGTGTACAAATACCAGCCATGTGATCACCCCGACCATCCATGCGACAGCTCCTGCCCGTGTGTGATGACCCAGAATTTCTGTGAGAAGTTCTGCCAGTGCGAGCACGAGTGTGAGTGTCACCTTTTTCTTATTCACCAGTGCGACCATTCTCCCGTGTGCTCGATGCTTCTTCTTTTTTCCACAAACAACAAGACATAAGTAGCTCGCTCTGCCTTGTAATGTTCAAGGGAAATTGTTTGTCATAACCACATTTTCCACTGAAAGCATTTTTTCCAGGCCACAATAGAGCACGGCAGCAGAATGTAAAACGACTCTGCAGTATTCTGGCAGTAGTCAGAGGAGAAACTGTCCTCTGGCCGGGGATAGGTGGGTGTTTAATACAGAGCTCTGTTCACAATGAGGCATTCGCTGCAGCAGCAATGACCTAGAACAGTGTTTTCCGAAATGGCCACATGGTGGAGGAGTGCATTTTTCTATTTTGCCCTCTGGAGAGTTTACAGCAGAGGACGGGGATAAGACGTACGATGAAAATATCTTGCAAGGGTTTGGAAAAAGATGGCTTCGCCTCATCTGTTGTGGCTCGCCCCCCCCCCTTCCTCACTCCCTCCCTGCCCGACTGTTACCTCGCCTTTTCCCGTAGCAGAGGAGAGCCGGGGCCAAACAGGAAGCAGCCCCCGGTTGCACATGTGTGTGCTCTGAAGACTTGGAGAGAAATCAAAGGGATGTGACAGGCTCTGTGCCTGATATACAACATCATCTCCAACATCAGTATGAGTCAGGCAGCTCCAGCTAAACAACGCTTGATGATACAGTCACATAAAACCCACACTGGCCGGGGATTCATAGGTTGAAACAGCAAATGCCTACCGACAGTTTTCCCCAAGCGGAGACTGCTGGAAAGACATTTTGGTTATTCTTGCCTGATCCTTCCACTCATCTGCCCGGAGGGTGTTGTGTTTCCTCTGCAAAACTGTATTTCAGCATATCTGCCAGCAGAGGTCTCTGAGTGATGGGCTTCTCAGCTTTACTCGGCCGTTGAGTTTCTTTGCTGCAACTGCATTATGGTGTGGAATTATTTATCATAATCATATTGTGTCTTCTGCCAAGTCATATAATGTATAGTCTTTCAGAGCAGCTGCGCGTCCTAATGTTTTCCAGGCCAGAACCGCTTCCCAGGCTGCAGGTGTAAGACGCAGTGCAACACTAAACAGTGTCCCTGCTACCTGGCCGTGAGGGAATGCGACCCAGATCTGTGCATGACCTGCGGCACTGCAGATCACTGGGACAGCAAAGCCATCTCCTGCAAGAACTGCAGCATCCAGAGAGGCCTGAAAAAGGTACACAAGGACGCTCGAAGGTCTAAATGGTGACATGTTTCAAACCTGATGTTCTGTTATTCTGCAGAGAAGTTGGTATATGACTTGTCGAGTCCTAACCTACTTGTGACTTCTCTCAGCACCTACTTTTGGCTCCATCAGATGTCGCCGGATGGGGCACCTTCATCAAAGAGCCGGTTCAGAAGAATGAGTTCATCTCTGAATACTGCGGAGAGGCAAGTCCATGCAGTTTTGTCAGATTCAAAATATATTTTTAGGCTCGATTGAAGTTTTGTACTTACAGTGTTTATTATTCCTGTGTGTGTGTGCACGTGCAGCTGATCTCCCAGGATGAGGCGGACCGACGCGGAAGGATCTATGACAAATACATGTCCAGCTTCCTCTTCAACTTGAACAATGGCAAGTATTCCCTATTTCTCCACTGCTCATAACCCCACCACTGTTATTTTACACATTTTTCAATGCACTCCATGTCTCCCGGTAGACTTTGTTGTGGATGCAACGCGTAAGGGGAACAAAATCCGCTTTGCAAATCATTCAGTTAATCCAAACTGCTACGCAAAAGGTAAGACTGAATCAGTTTGTTTTACTACGGAGTCAAACGTGAATTTAGATTGCTTTTGTGGGATGAAAGCAGTCTTTCGTTGGCTAATGCTATGTTTGTTGCTATTGCAGTGGTAATGGTAAATGGAGACCACCGCATTGGTATCTTTGCCAAACGAGCTATCCTGCAAGGAGAGGAGCTCTTCTTTGACTACAGGTAGAGTCACAGGCCTTTTAGTGACTCCAGCAGGTCCAAAGTAAAATAAAAACCAGGCCGTGCGGTACCTTGTGATAAACTAATCTACCAGTTTCCGTAGTTCCTGTATACTAACTCTGACTTTTCATCTTCCCTCCTCAGATACAGCCAAGCGGATGCCCTCAAATATGTGGGAATAGAAAGGGAGGTAGACATGGCTTAGCTACACCGGCTGTCTACCTCCGTAACCTTTCCCTCACCCTTCAGCCACCCACTAATGCTTCTGTCCCTCTCTGTAGCGCCACATCTAGCTGACGAGTTTCAATGAACAGTCGCTGTCTCTGCCCTCTCTGCTGCACTTCTAAAAATAGAGAGTCCCTCCCTGCTGTCTGCTGGGGCTCCCGCCCCGCAGACACCATGCCACCTCCTTCAGTGACAGCACTCAGCTCTCCCTCTCATCTGCCCAAACCCGCCCATCTGCCTGCAAGAGTATATACACCAAGCTTATAAAACTAAACTATTTAAAGTGGAAATACTATTAATCTGTATCGCTTACCGCACCAAGAGGATCACGTTTTTTTGTGTTTTTTTTGTTTCATCTTGTTAAAAGCAAAGAGGTTGTGATTACCCATCATACAGTGTGTTACTCTCTAAGCAGTTTTGTTACTGTACTTATAGACCGGCTTTTCTTTGACCTCTCAATACGTAACGCAAGCTTTTACATCGTACCTAATGATGATCAGTAAAATGCATGTGCTGTCTCTTGGATAAGCAAAACCAATAAACGATGTTAGCCACAGCATTAGCTTCAGTCAGATTCTCTCAGTATTGTAGTGCGATGTTACCCGCTGCCTGTTCCTCAGAAGAACTTGACCAGGTTTGACAGCTTTGTATGTTCTTCTGGGAACTTTTTCAGCGGCAAGCATCGCCACCACATCTTGATGGTGAGATAAGTTATTGTGCATTTATATCATTGTTCTGCAAAAATAGGCAACCAGACAAGAAACCGACTGACTGAATGTAACCTGTGGTGATGATGGTGAAGAGATCTCATCCCTCTTTTCATTTTACGCATTAACCCATTTTATTGGTACTCTGAGCAACGTGCATGCACATCAGACATTTATCATCATGTTTACATGATCTTGAGGACTTCACATTTTGTGAAGGAAATCATTAATACATTAACAAGTCGCACAGTAAATGTCGTCCTTTAAAAATCAAGTGCCAAATGAGTCCACACAGAAAAAGGCTGAAATAGTGTGGATGTGTTGCATAATTAACAGAGGTGTGTTAAAGGTAACCTTTTGCAAGGTTGTGACCCTGGGAAAAGCAAAATTATCAGTGTTTGACCAAATATTAAAGTCCCCCACATGTGAATGTAAAATATCTTTTTATCATCTTCCTTATTTGTTTTATATGTCCAGATTTGTTATCCACCCTGTTTTTCATTATAAAACATTAAAGCCCACTCTGAAATGAGATCTTTCTCAAAAAGGATGAACAAAATGGAGTTTACTGCTATGTACAGTGTCTGCCTATAAAAATAAAAGTTTAACTTTATACATTAAAACATGCTGTTCTAGTCTGTGAGTTTGTCTGTGCAAAAAAAAACAACCCATCTCAGCTTAAATAACACACTGACAATTTCCTTCAAGCTTCTTTTATTGAGTTTAGCTTTGCCTTGATTTACACAGTAATGGTCATTTACAGTGAAAGTATTACAAAACAAAATCAAGCAGATTTAAGAACAGAAAAAAAATATCAGTGTCATCACAAACAACTGTAATGATCATTTCTGGTACCTGTTGCAGAAGGATTTGGTTTGATGGTGCAGAAAAGTGGTCTGACCTGCCTACTACTCACTCTGGTGCTTTATCGTTGGATTAAATATGATATCACAGGCTATCTGCAGATTCATATGAATATGTAATAAAGTATTAAGACCTTTTGTAAGTATTGTAATCTCTATACTTTAGATAAAGTTAGACTCAAATCATGACTTTCTCATAGCCCCAATTTAACTTTATGCCCCTTTAAATGTGTTTTTTATTTTTATTCTGATTATTATTCTGTTAAACTTTGATTAAACTCCAGGAAGCATTAAGCAGCCCCCAAAGAAGTATACATTTGGTGAAATCAGCAGATAGCCTGTCTATCGAGCTAACAACATCCTTCTAGCCTACTCCCTCTACTGGTCATTTTATCTTAAACCCTTTTATTCCCACCCTATAGGATCCGATCAGCACAGATTCAACATGCTTGAAATTTACAAACAACTGAAGCCTGAACATGGAGAAGCCACTCTGAGCCACACGCAGGCCTCGTTTCTGTCTCATTGCTCTACGGTCGGTGCAAGACAATAAGTGAGTTGGCCAGTTGGCATCAGTGCACACGATAGTTTTTTTTTAAAGAGAGTCGTCGTTTGAAATCAGTATCTTGGTTGGCAAACTATGAAAACACAAACATCTAAACATCCAGTCAGTCACATATACACACGCTCCAGGGACCACGCATGATTAACTAGTGAGTGGCAATGAAGTGACACTGCTATGCTGAATGTTCATAGTCTGTTGAATACATTGAGGTGTATACATTTATATGATACATACATTTACTTTTTCCTAACAGGCAGCAAAGCATATTTGGCCCCAGTTGGTTGAACTTTGAGTGGTGATTGTCTATTTAACAAAAACACAAACTATTCTTGGTGTCAATCACAAACCAACAGTTTCACTCCGTTTGCTCACTTTTCATTATCATTCATCATATTGCATCTTTCTTAAAAATATAGCCTGTACACGCCAGTTTTGGCTGAATCTATACAATTTCATACATTGTTAGGAAGTAGTGCCTTTACGTTAATTTGCAGTCTTTACATCCTTTCACTGTACAATTCTGCACAGTTCTGCCCATATGTAACGGAAGAAACAAACAATGTGGAGTTTTGGAGGTGTATTAGTGCTACAGAGAACACGTTCTGTACTTTCTTTGTCCTGAGCATTCCAAAAAGCTACCATGAATAAGTTGATTTTCAGTGCTAAGCAGCCTACAGTGAAAACACCTGAGCAGGGCTTCACTGTAGCGTCCGCTCATACATTACACAGTCAGAGGATTTACATTCAAAGCACTCCATTTAACTGTTCTCAACTCGTTTTGTATAAACCACAGGAATAAAAAAAGAAAATCGCTTAACACATTATTTGTATATTCACGTATACACTCATTACATCCTACTTGCTAATATGCATCTGCAAATTAAACGTTAACATCATTGGTGGCTGAAAAAAGCTCATATTATTGCATGTTACTGCAAAGTGCGGTCATGCTCTACAAATGCATAGCTGATATGTTACAAATGTTTTACTATTTTTCCACATAGGCCTACACAATAGTGCTCCAGTATCAAGGAGAGCTGTGGTGAGTGATGATAGCCTGAAGCGTTGGTTGCACCACACATCAAACTAAATTTCATCTTACCAGAGAAGAAAATTTCATTGGACTATACAGGTAGAGTTTTCGACTTTCCACTGAAAGCAGCTAAACAAGCAGCAGCAGCGGTGACGGCGTGCTCGGCTAACTGTCCCTACAGCAATATGCAAAAATATTGGAGCAGTATGAGTTGGAAGTAAAATATTAGCATTTACACTCTTGTTGTCCTCTGTAGATATGTTACTGTGTGTGTGCATGTGTGTTTATAAGTGCTTCTCCACATGGCCACAGGGAGCAGCTGTTTCCTGAAAGATGCTCATAATCAAGAATCGAAAGGATTGTGAGAAGGCTAATCCTTTTGTTGTACTGTTGTTAGACAGGTATGTCGAGTCAAACTCTCTTTAGCACCGAGCTATTGGCAGCTTGACCATAATATAAGCGACTAGAAGTAAGACAGAAGGAATGAGAACTTGGGTATGTAGGTCACCCTGTCCTTGCTGAGCTTCATCACCTCATTGTTTGTTTGGATTTCTGCAGCACACCAACAGCCTGTTAGCTCTCACACCAGAAGGAGTATCTACATATCATCGCACTCTCATTTCCGAAGCCCCATAGCTGAGAATGTGTTTAGGAGTCTGAGCATACTGTGAACGGCAAAGTTGCTATCTACTGACACTATGGCAATTCTGAACCACTTACATGTGCCATTCTGTACAGGTAATGCACTGTTATAGGCTGCAATACAACAAATATAAGCGTGTATACCTTTTACAATCTCTATATATGCATCATATCAAAGCTCCATGCTCGTCGTTGCGTTCTCTCTTCGGTTGGATTTTTTTATTCAGGAACACCAGTTTTGTTTCTGTGATCTTAGTTGTTTTTTTTGCACTGATGTGCTTTCTGCTCAAATGCCAAGACGGATCATAAGCTATGATGTCAAAAATGGCTCCATGAGAGATTGTCATCAAAAGGTATATCTTAGATGGCAATAGATCTATACAGTAAGATATTTTTAGCTTTAATTGATCTTGAAAGTGGTTCAGGAAAAATGAATCAATCAATAAAATGGTTAGATTATATTCAATTGATGTTCCAAATGTAGCTAAACATCCCTTAAATCCTGATCCCACAGTGTCTAATCTAAACCCTATCTGAATAAGCTATAATGTTACTTCAGATCAAGCTCGCTCAGATGAGGCACTTCAGTATTTCACCCTGCAATACAGTGTGAGACTTGTTGGCTACTCACGCAACATGGGGCTTGATGTGAACTTTTAGGCCTTACCAAAATACATACTATGTAGAGCACCAGGCATCTGATCCCACTCAACCCTGGGAAACGAACACAAACCAAGATGTAAAAAAAGAGAATGAAAGAATTAGAAAAATTAATACAGGTATCTGTGGTTGTTTTAAGTGCTATTTCCCTCTCCCCAACCCCCAGTCAAACCCCACCCACTGTCCCAAAGGTCCTGTGTTGCTAGTCGCTCCTGAACTCCTCCTCAATTTGCGGGAGGTTCTTCTTTTCTCTCCTCAGGGTCTCCGTCAGCGGCCTGGAGCTGCTGGGAGACTCCAGGTTCTTGGGTTCGTTGGTGCGGTAGCTGCCCTTCTGCTGATACGCATAGACATAGATGCTGTACAGGCCTCCGAAGAGCAGCAGCAGCGCCAGGATGACTATGACTGAAGGATAAAAATAGCACAGTGAGAGTTAATATCTAATACAATGAGGAAAGATGTGCTTCTGGAAATACTGATAAAGAGCAGGTACTGTTTTTAATGCTATGTTATTGTATTATATCATCCAAGTCTGGTTTCTATCAAGTCCAAACATCATACAGAGTGTGCTGTGACTGAATGCAGCATTTTGTTATTTCTACAAACATGTTTGGTGCCATGAGCTTTGTATTTACTTGGTTTATGCATTTCACACATTTGAAAATGCACCTGTCATTGAAGCAGAATGGCCAGCAGGCTACAAGAACTCTTAGTTTTTTGGTTTGTTTGTTTAAAGTATCACTGATCACAAGTTTATTACACCTCTTGATACAAATGCAGTTCAAAGTGCTTTATATAAAGCAAGATGAGCAGTAATTATTTAAACAGCGGGAGAAGAAAAATAAGAGCTATGTAACAACAATAAAGACAGAAAAACATTCACAGAAAACACCCTCAAAATGACCATTTGTTTACTCACCGCCTGTGACCTTAGTTCAATTCTTGAAGAAAACAATTTTTCTCACATGCCTCCACCGCCTCATGCACGTATTTGCTTGCAGCGCGCCTGCGCAAACTCTAGACGGCAGTGGCGGAAGTATTTGAAATGGTAAGATTTGTTAGTAAAGTAGTGAGCATACGACTGAACTTTACAGTTTGTAAAGTTCAGTTTTGATATCGTTTTGTTGTTGTTAAACCTGCCCTCCATTTACTTCTATACATCAAGGACTTCTCCATTCACCGTGGAGGCATGCGAGATAAAAAAACAAAACCTGCTTCTTCAGGAATTCAAGGGAACAGGGTGAGTAATTGATATAAACGGTCATGTTAAGGGTTAACAACGACCAGTCTGCAGTGTGTGTAGAGGTCTGTATGGTTATGATGTATCAGCCTGGAGTGTTCAGGCGATTTAATCAAGGTAAACACAGTGAGAGGACGTGCGTAAAGGCACTGCGCTCTGACGCGGCACTACACTGCTGCGGATTTATCAACATATCAGTCCTCCAAAAAGTCCGTCTAGCATTTGATCGCGTGGTCAGTTAAAGTTGAATAATGTATGTAAACTTGTCACAGAACATTCATTACCTAATCTTCAAAAACGAGACAAAACCTAACCATGTGCGCGCGTCATATTTAACAAATAGCACTGCACCCCTGGTAGTCAGCTGTTTGGTCGACAGCCAGCTAACTGGAATACAAATACAAATGTCCAAAGGTTGATTGTAAGCGAACTCAATGTGAGTGCAAGTTATAAATAACTTACTGAATACAATCTTATTAGGTTTAGAGTAAGCTCTTGAGACACAAAGGAGATTGGTGGCTTTGTGCTGGGTTTGTAAATTCAGAGCATCATCTGATATGTACTGGAGCCAGCCAGGCCTTGTACACCAGGATGGGGATCTTAGGTAGAACCTAGGTGCTCTGATCTTTTTGTCCTGGCAAGCTTCACACTGAGACTGATCTTAAAAATAGTTCTCAGGTGCTACTAATTTGATTGATTGTTAAAGGTCATGTCAGCTTCCAAAATGAATCCTGGATTTGTAATGTGGTCACTTGTGGTCCCTGAGTATTCACAGAGCAGCTGCCTGTGAGTCACAATTGTTGTTCAGTAGGTCAAGCTGAAAACAGACCTCAGCTCTTGTCCTCTCTGTGTAGTTTTAATGTCCTCCCCTGTATTTGCTCGGGTTTCCTTTCACAGTCATGCAGGTCTGCGGATGTGGAGACACTAAATTGCCTGCAGTTGTGTTTAAGTGTTTGTCAGTCAGTGTGTTCACTGTGTAATGGACTGGCGAAATGTCCACAGTCTCATAGCCTTTTTGCCATTGCTTGCTCGGAAAGGCCTCAGTACCTTAGGTTCATACCCTCAATTAATGGATATAGAGAATGGATCAATGCTGCTGAAAAGACATACAGCACCCAGCACAGAGCTTAGAACACACAAATCGTATTTAAATATATTTATATTATATTCAATATCGTCGTGACAGAATTTGTTCACTTGCAGTTTTGTTTTATCGACTATACTGTTCAGTCATAACCTTTTTATCCTGTGCAGTATATCAGACAGGGATGATGTCTGATAACCTGGGGGGAACATTGTTGGGATGATTTGAAAGGCGCACCAATTATTAATGGCATGCTGATGTCCTGCATTAGCATAATACCTCTGAATCTGGAATGATCTATTAAACTGAAGCATCTATCAATGATGAACAGTAAGCTGGGCCCATGCAGACTAAATATAGCTGATCCGGTAAAGGTCTCAGACAGCAGACAGTCTCTGTGCTGCAGTTTAATCCTGAGACTCCAGCCTCTCCTGCTCATCAGAGAGACCTGCTCTAATTTTTTCCATCATCTGTAATACTGTGCTGCAAACCGCTCATCTGGTCCCAACACTCCTCTTGTAATACGGTGCAGAGTTATCATGGGGATTAAATAGTGGAATGAGTATATTAAATATTGATTTTTTTATTTTTTTTCCCAGAAATCTAGATTTAGGCCCACGGCCTAGTTTTTTCTTTTGCAAGGATATATAGGTCTATTTTACTTGAATTAATTTCCTTCATATAGATTAAAAAGATAATCTGACCTCAACCACATGCAATCAAAAATATTCTTCAGTATGATAATAATGCATTAGAAATGTCTGACTGTTCATTTATTTATTTTTGTGACTGCTATCTCAAATGTAATACATTCAGACACTTAAATAAGCATTCAAAAGCCCACATTGGAATTTGACAAATCTGCTCTAATTTAGGATTTTAGTGTAAAAGGAAAGAGAAATTCAAACGGCTGATTTGTGTTTTCTGGGAGAGGAGGAAAAATAGTGAACAAAACAACCTAGCAATTCTATAAAGAAGCAGATCTTACCTGTTATCCAAAACAGGCCTAGGTCATCGTGGATATAAAAATACTCTGAAAGGGAGAGGTGCACAAATAAGTGGATGAACACAGAATAATATTCTCTTTTTGTACAGGTGCATTATGGGACATATAAACCCACCTATGGTGGTAAACCAGGGGTCGACCTCCCATGGTACATAACCCAGGATAGGAGGGAAGGCGCCACAGTTGGACTCAGATACGTAGCCTTGTGTCGTTACTGGAGGGTCGGTTTCATTTGGACGGAAGAAGGCCTTTAACGGGGCATAGACGTTGTATCTCACCCCAGATATGCAGCCTATGAAGCCGGGAGCATTATGCCTCTGGATCTCATAGTCAATGTCCCCAACCTCTGAAAGAGTGGAAACGGAAACAATTAAACATCAACAGAGTTCCAACTTAAAATAATGATGATAATAATACTGGCAGCAAGATGAAAACATTAGCCCACGTGTTCTCATCAATAATTGGTGAATTGGATATTTACCCATTACTCTGCCCAAGAACATGGACTTTGGAGAGTCAAACCTGGCGTCCTCCACTAAGGTTATCTTTTCCACTATGGGCTCCATGTAGTCCACCTGTAAGACAGAGTTTATTACCATCATGAGCAAGGCTAGCTGTTTGCAGTCTTTATGCTAAGCTAAGCTAAGGTGAGTGGACAACAGTCTATTACTTCACTGAAAATAACAAACCACAGATCAGCATTAACCTGTGTTTTGATGGTTCTGTTGTGTCTGGTTATGTTGACGTAGTGGGGGTATCCATCTGCCAGGTTTCGGTGAGTCAGCTGGTACTTGTGTGTTATGAGCCCCAGCTTATACCTCAGATCTACACTACCTATAGAGAGAGAGAGGAAACAAAAGACATCAATACTGTTTTTTTCACGAGTAACTTCTTCACATCAACCTCTGCAGTAGTTTTGAGAGATTCTGACTCTCTAATCTGTGAATGAAATGAACATGCTGCCCTTTCAAAAAATTCCAGCTTTCACATTCTCAGATTGTTTCTGAGCTTCCCCTACCGTCAGTCTTGAGGATGATGGCAATGTAGTCTTGGACAAAGGAGCTGATGTAGAGCAACACGGCTGGTGTGGAAACGGTGCTGAAACTGAACTCGATGTCATCTGCTGTGTCATTGTAGCCAAGGCTGAAGTTGTCGTAATGCGGGTCGATCCAGTTGGCCCATGCTGCTTCGTCTGATATAGGCTTCTTTCGTATGTTGTATCTCAGCCACGAGCCAATCTCAAAGTAGGCTCCGATGTCTTAACAAAAGATCATTGTGAAATTAGATATCAGTTGCAAAGTATTGCTAACTGTATTGATGATGTCAGTTACTATGTGATGGTATTTGTCAGAAACATGAATGAACTCACCTTTATGGCAGTAGAAGCCATCAAAGGCTGTGTTGTTACAGTCACAAGTGTAGCAAGCGTAGCCCTCTATACACTGGCCGCTGTTTCGGCATGGTATGGTAGCATTGAGACACTGTCCCGTACAGTTCCTCCTTATACCCTGTTCTTCATTCACTTTCCCCTCAAGATCAAGAGGAACACCGTTCATCCGCAATCCTCGAAGACACCCCAAGAAAGGTCTCAGGGTGCGGTTGGCTGCACCTAATACAAAGAATACTTTTATCAGTGGTTATTCATCTTTATTAAAACTTTAGAGAGGATGCAATAAGTCCACTGTATGTCGTGCCAAATATCCAAGTTCACCTCAGGCAACCTACCTACTAGGACGGGATGCGTAAACTGCATGGTGACGAAAGTCTGACCGGGAAAACGTGTGACGGCCCATGGCTGATAATCAACCTTGATGCGGGCCAGCTTCACATTAAGCTCGGCTTGAACAAAGTGCCACTCGTTGTCATTGAGTGGCACGGGGGAGTGTAGTGTCACATTAATGATGCCATCACCAACCATAAATACAAGCATAAGGTTATGGGTGGCTGGAAGAGAAAAGATGACATGGAAAGGATTTTGTTCTTACTGTCGAATAAATCAGTTGTATGAGGAGAATAGCTCTCTGGTAGCAGATGAGTCAACTCACAATTCAGCTCTACCCGAATGAAGTTTCGCAGTTGGTCATCAGAATTCTCCAAGAACACGCCGTGGTCACGATAGGTTTTGAAGTGGAAGGAGATGTCAGCGCTGGAGCCAGGCCTGAAGGTTGGGAAGGTTATGTAGGTGGGCTTGGTGAAGGCGATTGTGTTCCAGATGTTTCCTTTGGAAAACATTGACATACGTGTACTGTGTATGTATAAATAAAGAAAACTGTTTGTAACACTTCAACAAAGCAGAACATCAACGTGTGAACACAACCCTTAATATTTAAGCTCACTGTCGCCATGGCAGCGGAGGGGTCCGACGGTGTATTGTGCTTCTGAGCCGGTCCTGTTGGTGTCCCCGACTACCACCTTCCTAACAGGCAGATGGTCTCTGAAGTCCAAGTAGCCCTTATCTGAGTACCTGAAAAGCCACAGTGGGGATGTTAAGACTTCATCGTCAGTGTCACAGATGTAAGCTAAACTTGCACAATGCATCCCCTCTCTTACCATTGTCTATAGTCAGCATCGCAGTTGCATTGGAACTTGGGATCGGTGCAGGTTTGGTTGATAGCGCAGCCACACTTTTGGACCTCTCTGAATGTTCCACCCCAGTAATAGTGACTCTCATTGTTACGACCAATCCAGTAACCAAAAGGTCTTCCGTCTATTTTGAAAAATAAATGCTGTGTTAGTTTACTTTATTTCTTGTTTTCCATAAGCACACTACCAAATGAATAAGCTGACTTACTTGGGGTGTTGAGGAGACGGGACTTGTAGCAGGAGTAGTCGATCCACTGCTCACAGTACACAGAGGTGTTGGCTAGAGCAGTGACTCCATCCCAGGAGGCGTTCCAGTAGTTAACATCTCCTATATACGGCCGGTCTATTGAACTCCCAGTCACCTTGGTACCATCCACGCGGTCATGCAGAATCACCGTCCAAGCTTTATATGCTGTGAAGAGGCACAACAAATATACTGCATGGTGATTAAATGTTGAAGCAGAAAGATGGAGGGAATATTAATGTTTAAAAAAAGGAAAAGAATGAAAAGCAAACAGAAAGGTAAGAAATAGAAAATGCAGACTTTTCCAACACACACACACACACACACACACACACACAGAACTGTGCTATCTTGTTTTCTAACGTCTTTTAATTTCCCATGGAATTTCAGCACACATTTCTCATTACAGGAACACGATAACCTGACTCAAGCTTTTCATTAACAATCCGTTGAGGATCCAGCAAACACTGAGCACACAGTGCTGATGAAGCTGTATCTTATTAGTGACAGTGATTACTTACATTTCATTTTGCAGTACACTTCAAATGGTTTCAGCGGCCCACTGAGATCAGGATCGATGGTGTAGTTTCCAGACCAATACTTGCCGCTGAGTCTGTAGGCCTCACATGACTCTTTATAAACCGCTGTTTGAGAAGCGAGATGATCAATTTGTTATTATTCAGAAGAAATACGGTATGGGCAAGGTGTAATCAACTGCAAATAAATAGTTATTAAAGTGAAAAGATTGCCAGCCAGCACTTACACATGTGACACACCTCTCCTTTATAGCCTGTGTTCTCACACAGGCATATAAAGTCATCCCAGGACTGGATGCATCTGCCTTCATGTTCACATGGATTTGGACTACATCTGTGAACAAATGACATGCCTGTACTGAGCATTTGGATGTTACAAAAGGGAGACTTGCATTAAATGTGTCATTTGTTCTCTTTCATTTCCACATTATCTATTTTCTCTGTTAGCTGTTTTTTTTTAGCCTTAAGATAAGGTTTCATGAGGTGAAACTTAATAAGGTGATGAATGTCATTAGCTTTAAAGTGATTTCTCACTCTTCAGACTCACAATTCAGTGCCAAACGCTTCGCAAACATCTTGAAGGAGATCACATTACTTTGACAACACCATAAAAGAGCCAAAGCAATGTTGAAATAATTTGATAGGAATGTGTGTCATTTTAAAAGACTATGGTATGATAGGGGTATATAATTGGTAACTACAACTTGAATGACATGAGAAGACATTGCAGCGCCATATTTATCTCTTTCCTTATGCAATTGTCCTGCTATTAATGAAACTATCAGTCATATTTGTGATGTATGCTTTATGCTGTGTATTGTATGTTTCTTACCTGTCAGTGATACCACAAGTGCCCAACAACAGCTCAGCATAGCGCCCCCACTGTCGTTGCAGAATAATATCAATATCAAGCTGTTCATTGTCTATGAAGATATGCTGCATACAACCATGGAAGCGGTTCAGCTTGGTCTCACACTTCCGTATTGTGTTATTGGTTTTCGGACAACCTAAGTACAGGAAAGCAAATGTATGTTTTGGACCGTGCAGATTTGTAAGTTGATTTCAGGAGTTGTGAACAATTGTCATCCCCTCACCTCCAAAAAAGTAGCGGTCTCCTGTCCGAATTGTGAATGGATTGGTGATCTTAAGTGGAGAGCCCTCCTCCTCATCAATTGTGAGGGTCAGCAGGTTGTCTCTCGCTGCCAAATCCACTGTGTGCCAGTAACCATCATTAAGCCGGTAGCCTAGAAATTGGAGAAATGTCTGTCATGCTTTGTTTCTACAATCAGATTCAGTACAGAGATCTAACGCAGCATTTATCATTGCCTGCACCTTGCAACGCTATATAACTTCATAACTGTTAGTTAAACCCCGCCCCCAAACAGGGATTGTCCAATCACAGCTTAACAACCGTAACTGGGCATGGCAGGTTGCACTGAAGCTATTTTGGGTATCTAATGAGTTTGTAGGTAGGTGTCTTTTTTAACTTATGCAAAACCAAAGACACAAGCAAAATTGTTGTGTGTTTTTAATCTTCCATAACATAAGCTGCAGATGTACAGTAGCCTGGCTGAAACATTAAACCTCAGTCTTTTAGCACAATATCATGTATTTAGTGTTCTAGTACATGTTTAAGACCCTTTTTATAGGGCCTTTAAATCAGCTGGGAACCTTAAAAAGTCAGCTGGAAACTACTTTAGAGTTTTATAGTTAACAATAGCTTACCTAGCTAACCACAGCTGATAAAATCTGTCAGCGACAGTTGTCATTTCAGAAGACACAATCCACAGCTGTTGGCTTCCTAGGAGAAGTGAGCTTTTGTCTACCTGACATAGTAAGAGTAACTTAGGGGCGGGGCTTAGAAACCTGTCAAAAGAATGAGGCATTCAAAATCGTATGCTCCAAAATCCTTAAATGCATCAACCCACCTGCAGCAAACTGGAGTTTCTTCTTCCCAGGCTGGAATATAGTGACATTGATCTGTCCCTCGCTTAGTCCCAGCTCAAGAGCACCCAGGTCATCAGCAAATCGCGTGAACATAAGCAGCCCAGTGTAGTCCCACGAGCGGAACTTAAACTTGACAAACATGCGAGGCCTCCTGAAGAAGCCCGGCACCTGCAGGTAGTTGTTGGGCCCAGCGAAAGTCATCGGTTTGAGCAGCATGTCCCTACAGGCGTAATGCATCTTTTTCTGAGGGTAAAAAAGAGAAATACGAGTTACAGTGAAAATATTTTCTCTGATATTGTTATTGTTTTGTTAGCATGGAACAGATAAAGTAATGCCGTTTGGGTATAATTCATAGAGATCCTCAGAACCAGCGATATTACTGGGATGCTGTATAATGGTTTGTATAAAGCCCTACCTTTCGTGGGATGCGGATTTCAGGTTCTTCTCTCTTAGCCATGTTGATGATGTTGACATCATTGATGAAGACATTTTCCAGGCAGCCCCGGAAATTTTGTGTAGTGGGCAGGTGAGGCAAATTTTGCTCTATGACACCTCCTACATATAACTAGGATAAAGGCATTAGGGCACTCATCAACATCCTCATTAACAAGAAAATGTATGTGTATATTATGTATTAATATAATTAAATGCAAAAAATGTATTTGAATAAAACTTGTATTCAGCAAACAGCTCATTAATCATTTCCTTCATTTATCACGGCCTTTACATTTTATACTGTAACTATACATAGATGTGATCTGTTTATGAGGTACCTGTGTGTCCAGATCCAGGTGTGTAAACTCTCCTTTACAGATGGCTGTGACTGTGTGACTGTCCACTGTGAAGTTCACCTGTCGACCGGAGCGCTTGATGGTGACATAGTGCCAGTGCAGATTATCAAGAAGGCTGCCAGCAGTCAGTGTAGTACGACCATCAACTTTGTGTATTACACTACTTCCTAAAAAAAAAAAAAAGAACAGGGAGGTCAAAATTAAAACAATTACTCTAAATCAGCTCAAATTAATGTCAAACTGAGAGAAAATGCTGAAATGTAGAGCTCCAGTCAATCTAACAATCAATATATTGAGTTCTCTCCCACAGACAATGTGGCTCCATTTCAGGATTGAGAGGATGATTGAGAGCTCAAGATGGATATCATTGTCTCACATGCCACAATTTTCTTCACCCATAACTCTAAAAGATCTATTCCGTAAATGTTTACTTCATGGGATGCCCCTGTGGGCATGTCTATTAATAATTATTTTAAAAAGACTTTATTTATCCATCAAACAACTCAGGCTCTACCTAGGCTGATGTGCAGGTAAAGACGGCCTCTCTTCAGCTCCAAGGTGAAGAGGTCTCCTTGAATCCCCTCACTGTGTAACAGCAGACCATCCTGCTCCAGAGTCTTGAAGTTTATGGCAATGTGGTCGTGCAGTGTACGGGACCTCTTTTCTGGGTACATGTAGACCACTGAGTCATCCCCGTTGTACTGTAGAACATAGGAATCTGCAGACAAAATTTCCAAATGGATACAATAGTTCAAAATTCACAACAGAGGATGTGACGTGCATATTAGGTTAAAGTCTTATGTAGCATTTTTATAATTTGTTTTAGGTTTTAAGGATTATTGGAGTAAATGCTTCATGGCACATTCCTGGAGCTCATCAGATCTGTTTGCATCTAGCTAGTGTATAATGTTTCTGAGTATGAATCAGGTGATATTGAGCTTAGTCATTTATTAACTCGGAACATATTGCAGCATATTTGGCGCTCAGATTTAGTGGCATATTATCAAATACGATTAAACAGTGGGATTGTAGAAAGTCCCTGGAATTGAATCAGAGAATGTAAATCCCTTGGGTCCATCAGTCATTTTTACCATAAGAGCAGCCGTACAGCTCCAGCCTCACGCCAATCTTCCCTCCATTCTCCGTGTTCCACGCCAGAGGCAGCAAACGAATGTGTTTAGCTGTAAAGGCGTAATGGAAGACATTCCTCTTCAACTGATAATAATTCCAGTTCGCAGGCAGCGTCTGCAAACAGATGAGAGCGGCAAATAGGGGAGAGAGTTATTGAGTCACTGCAACGGTGTTAGCGCCTTATCAAGGGACTGGAGATGAACTGATGATGAGATTAGCTTCGTCAGTGTTGAGAGAGATAATATGCTGCGCTGTCTTTGTTTCAGTGCCAGTGACAATGAATTTAATAGAACACCCACTGAATCGGCTGTAAAGATTACATTTGACTAGTTAATCCTCGCCTCATCCCCGTTATGGCCCTCATCCCACCCCAACCATCCTGGCTCAGTGACACCTACAGAGTTGCCTCCATTCATGATGTACGGCGTCCAGGAGTCCGGTCGGTCTCCATAGAGCAGGGTGTACTTGGTGATCCAGTCATATGAGTTGAAGGTCCCCTGGGTGGCGATGGCCACCAGTCGATACTTCCTGCCCAGGTCGACCTGCAGCCATGGCTGTCTGTCCCTTGGGGATGGGGACCAGCCACTGCTGCCTGAGGGGGGAGAAAAAGGAGAGTTTGACTGGAGAGGGAGTGACAGATACATGGATGACCGAAGCAATTGTGACTTCAACTGAACTTGTAACTTGTGGCAGCCATTTTAAAGTCCTGTTTAATGTGTGTGTGGGGGGGGGGGACTCTAATGAGTAAAGTTCATCTACTGTACTGTTTTGTCTGGGATTGGACAAGCATTTAGTATTTCGCAGATTAGAATATGACACTCAACTATACTGTAGGCCTCTATCTGAAAGCTAACTAACAAGCAGATATCCCAAATAAGTGTTCCTTCAGTTGATAGATTATGTCATCTAAGGTCTTTTTTTCTGTGCTAAAGTGAAAGTAGGTTATATAGAGAGAGAGTGACAGATCCCCAATGAGTTGTAGGAGTCCCAAACACATATTGCAGTATCTGTATCTGTCACTGTGAAGATTCTCACGATGGCACTTGTAAAACACAAGTGTAACTTATAACATTACTGTACCAACAGGACTGGAGTTATTCATATTATTAGTTACTGTACACCTGTGCATTTTATGCAGTGATAAGTTAAACCATCTGCCATCAGAAAGGTCTGTAAGGTGAATGCTGTGAAATCATGGATGAACTCAAAGACACTATAATTAGGAACTTACCATACAATTTGGCAAAATTGGCTGAGTAAAGAAAGTTATATCTGGAGGAGGCCAGGAAGGAAGAGGCGTAGAGGCTGGAGACCAGCGGATCAACACATTCTCCTGCAGTAATAATAAGGAAGACACCAAGATCAGGAGTAAATAAAAAAAGGACCTCTCATAATGCAGGATTCATATCACTTTCTAAATTTGATAGTTCTGGGCCACACAGCTGCACAGCTGCGCAGCTTGATAAGAACCAACCATTTGCAGTTCAATTAGAAGCTAGTTCATGCTACATTAGACGTAAAAAACTAATTTGAACGGATCAATCCAATTAAATTTAGAGCATAGCGCAAACACATTTAGTCTTTCTGCTGGTAAAGGTATACAGATAGTGAGGTCACAGATTAATATTCCACAGTAAACCACAGCACCTAAATGGCTTCCCTTTTAAGACTTAACATCCTGGCATCTACACTTGAGCGTGCATCATCTTTCATTTCTTCACAGGATGGGTGGGACGATTGGTGAAATATGACGCTGACAGCTACTGATTATGCACGCTATCTCTGAGATAAACTATTGTGATAGTCATGCGTTTACACCCCCCCTCCTATTTCAAAAGAGGTCTGGTCCTGTGTAGAAGGCAGAATAAAAATGTTGCTGCGTCACATGAATGTCTTTGTGTGTGTGTGTATGTGCCTGTCAGTGCCATGTGTGTCTGTAAATATATGTTTTTGTCTTTCTTTTGGAAGTGCATGCAGTTTCATGAGCAAGACCGTCAAAGGCAAACAAAATGTCGCTTTGTCACATTGAGATGCTGTCCTGCATGTGGTTATGAGACTGATAGGACCAACACCCATCTGCTCAGGCTCGCTCCCCAGCCAACGGCTATTTAAACTGGCCATAATTCTTCCTAATCTTGCTTGTGTCCCTGCTGCGGATAAATGCACAATGCACTCACCTCGATTTATAAGAGAAACATTGTCTAATTTTAACTGCCAAAAGATCTGCTCTTCGACACTCCCAAAAGATTTAATATAGATAGGCTACGGGTTTTACTTGAATATGAAGGTAGGCAGATACAAATAAATTGGAATTTTTTTTTTAGTCTAAGTGCACAAATAATCCGCTCCAATCTGACCTTCCTCTTCCTTCTCCCTAATTAGAAACATCCCCTCCAAACTTTTGGAGTTGTTAACTGGTAAACAGGAGTTCTGTCAATGTAATTCCTGATCTTACAATCACAGAGGTCAGGGACCTCATGAAGAGGCGTTAGACTGGCTGGAAACTGGAGACGTTAGCAGAATTAGTATGCAGGCTGCAGATGGAGTAGGATGAGGAAGATGCTGCATAGATTTAAATTTGAAATAACTTTGTGACGGAGCAGATGACTGAGTGATCACAGCAAATCCTGCAGAAACAAGGAAGTGGAGTCCTCTGCCTTACACTGCCTTAAATAATGCATGAAACATGCGTGAGCCAATATACAGCACAAACACACCGTTTTCTTTTCTTTCTTGGTCACACGAGCATGAGTTCTATCACCTCTCATGCAAGGACACGCTGCTCATTCAGGTGGAGGAAATGTGCTGAGCAAGTGAAACGTGACCTTGACTTTCTGCCTCAGTGTCTGCCTCGCTGAGAGGATTTCTCTCCGTCTTTATCATGCAGAATTCCCTCTATGCTGCAGATGATCGATAACAGATCTCTGCTGCATCACTCTATCACTACACTGTAGAGCCATTTCAAATGAGTCACTGTTCAAATGGCTATTCAAATGAAAAATATTCTGTCACCACTGCTGCATTTGCACAGGCTAAGCATATTTGCAGCTAATGGCTTGAGGTGTGTTTTTTTTAGTAGAGGAGAGGATTTTGACTTTGACTTGTAGTCTGGGACTTTTTCCGTCCCAGACTACAGCAGGTTAATCCAGGCCACACAGCTCCTCAGCTCCTCCTTATGGCAAGACTGTCACGCACTAGACACCCCCACCTATTCAATGCATTACTTCCTTTCTCCTCTCTCTTTTTATTTTTTTCTCCTTTAAATCATCCAATCTTCCCAATTACCTCATACCCTCGCTCGTCATCTTGCTATTTTTTACTTCTCTCTCCCTCTCTCAACCCAGGTGGGCGTTGTCATGATGCAGTAGCGAAAATGTACCTGAAGCCTGTGCAAAGCATCCAGTCACCAGGTTTTCACCCCTCTTCTTGTGATCCTGCACCCCCCCCCCCACACACACACACACACACTCCCTCCCTCCCTCCCTTCTCTGCGCCACACAGAGTAGTCTCTTTCTCCATTTATCATTAAGGGGCTGTGGGGAACAGTGTGGCCGTGTAGAGCTCTAGCACCACTCTTGCTGAATCATCAGTCTGCTGTAAGTGTAGGCTTGTGTGTCTGGGCTGACACATCATTACTGCTGGTTACATACAATATGCAGAGAGGCACCTTCTTTGCCTGCCACCATCCGGTGATGCGTGACAGCTGAGGATTCAGACAGCAAACCCTGTATGTGTGCAGATGTCAACTGAATGCAGATGTCCACCAACAATATGTCAAACTACTGCTGCAAATACTGCAGCAGAAAAGCACAAGGGTAGTACAAATATATCATGCTCTGTTAGAGGGGTTTTAATAAATCATTCATACCCAGGCAGGCATCACAGTGGGTGGTGTCTGCCATGCAGCACATCAGAATCACATTCAGACTTAAATTCAGACCTCGACCAGCTTCATTTCCTGTCTAACAGAACAAAACGACCAACTTTCACGCAAAGCAACATGCTCTTCCTTCTAGATATCAATTCCCGTCACATGGAGCAAACAGTCTCCTGCTGCGTGTGCTGCTAACCATGACAGAAACTTGAGATTTATGCATCACACCCTCCAGATTCAAACACACACACTACTTACTGAGTGAGCCTCAGCCCCACCCCAGCCTGGGTCACTGTGCTCTAGGACCTGAGGCTCCATTTCAATCTGGCAGAGATCCACGGAGCAGATATACAGTCAGCCTGTCCAATAAAACACCAACAAGATCTACAACAAGCCAAACCCACAGGCCCACACTTACTGGAAAGCATTCTGTGATCCGATTACAAACTTCCACTCTATTGCTGCCTTTAACTGTAAGATAGAACCATTCGCTTCACAGCATACCATGTAGCTTCTGATCAACAGCATGGCATCATATGAAAACTGTTTATATTTCCCTGGAACAACTTGAAAGAAAGAGCTCAGCACCCTGAACTAATACTGTAAACCTGGCCCAGCTTGAAAATACAGTTGTCTATAAGAAGTTACATGACAAAGCATCCCTCTTCCCTGATCTCCCACTGATATCAAAAACGAATGAGTCACGCAAAGGGCAGTATGGGGTTAATTAACAGTGAGGGCCCTGTGAGGTCATCCTGACTCTGACATCACGCATAAAGCTCATTAGTATGCATAAACGCTCTGTGATAGAAGGGTAGATGGCACCTTTTCCCTAACCCAATTTTAGCCCCAAACACAGCCCCACCTCTGTCCAAACTAAACCCACCACATGACGCCTTCACTGATCTAACAGCGAGTAATGATTTCCCTGCCAGGTGAATCCACGCTCGTTGCGTGCACGCAGGATGCAGGAATTCATGGTGAGGTGGTGGGCTTCCCAAAAAAAGTACTGCAGTGGGCTGGTCCCGGTCAGGACGCTGTGCCCTGCCATCTCCGCCGCCACTTTGATAACGTGTTCAGCGATTGTTTTACCACACAACAGCAACACACACGGTTCATAGCGATTTTAAGGTAACTATGTCAGAAACGAAATAGATTCGTAGATCAGCAACGTGCTTTTTTGCCTAAGAAGTCGAGAGTTGAAGCCTCGCGGCGCAGAAACTTGCGTGCAGGCTGAGCGAAAGCACTGCAATGCAGACAGTCCAGTGCAATGGGGATAACCATGCGCACCTTCCGCAGGACCGACGCGGCTTGCCTCTGCACTTTTTTTTGTGCGATCCCGCAAAACAATGCCTTTCTGAAATCACAGCTGCCAAGACCAGCAGCGAAATGTAAAAATCTGTGCTTTAAAGGCTGTCTGCTTTTATCGCAACGTGTGTTGCCCTTCAACGATCTCAACACCTGCAGGCTACGTTTTGCCCTCCAATGGTATTTTCCACTTATAACCGCATGTTATCTTGCAACTTTTTCTCACGCATATGATCAGACAATACACAATATGCAGATAAGACATGTACATACACTTTGACATATTTTAATAATATTCTAGCAGCCGATAATAGAGGAACAATTGCTGTTTTACAAGACTTACGTGATGAGCAACGTTGAAAACCCAGAAATAAGAGGCATATGCTCAGTATTTTGCAAGTCATCCTTCACTTAGTGCACGTTTCTCCGCATAGGCTATGTTAATAAGGTCGTAGATTGTTCTGCAGCATCCTCTCACCCCCCTTTAGCACAACTTTAACTCGCGCAGCTCCAACTCCTCTTCCCGGGATCTCGGGCAGCCTCTACCGGGGCGGGGACGCGCATCGGATGCTGATGCTGATGCTGCGCTTCGCCGAGAGCGCGCACTTCTTCGTTTATTCGATTTTGTATTGTTTAATTCACATGACCGTCATGTAATGGTGTGGCTCCTGCATGATATAAGTTGTTAAATAGCAGAATGCTTGTAGGCCGGTTGGAAGTGGGATTCTGTCTCGCCCCTCTTGCAGAAGTCGGGATGCACGAGGAGACTGGAAGGGGGGGATGGGGAAAAAAAAAACTTTTTCTGTCCGGCGCAGAGTGATAGTATTTTTCCAAAACAATTAAGAAGAATGTTGTCTTCAATCTCCAAATAAGTCTTGTGGAACTGGTCCAGAAACAACAATTTTCAACCTCGGATGGATCATATCACAGATGCACTATAGTCCTCTTCTCTTCTTCCCTGGCATCTCAAATCGTCCTTTGGTACACTTTTCGTGGCTGCTAACTGTAGTGCACTGCGCAAGGAGGTGGTTAAGAAGTATTTCTCTCCAGGAAAACAGATCTGAACTTGAACCCCAAAATAGGATGGACGTTTAATATCCTGTATCAGCTGCAGAACCATGTAGAATCACAATCACGGCAGACCAGCAGGCTGCACAGCTCTGTGGGTCGTCTGTCTAACCTTGCCCAGGTACTCTAATCATGCCAGTGCATTCACAAACATGCCCAGAGAAGAACAGGTTACAGGATAATGATGCCAGCTGTGCCTGAACTCAGACTCATCCCCATACACACACACACACACACACACACACACACACACACAGAGGGGTGGGGGTGGGAAGAGGCTGAGGCAGAGGGGGATTTGTGGCAATGGGTGGCACATTGACCACAAAATAAAAAAGGCTTTGGGATTAAGAAGTGGGTTTATGGGACGGCAGTGTGCCAGTGATGATACGAGATTGAATGCCTGGGCCAGTGTGGGATTTACCGTGTTTTCAATCAAATCAGATTGGTAGTTTGTAAGCTCCCTGCCGCTGGCTTCCCCCTTGAAATAACATAAGAGTATAGAATTATATCTGCAGAGAGAGAACAATGGCTAACAGAAGAAAATGACTGGAAAGTCGGACAAGAGACGGACATAAAAAGGATATATCTCAATTGCAGTTCTGGATATACACGAGAAGTGTGTAATCATTTCACACAACTGCATTGTAATTTGTTATATATATATATATATATATATATATATATATATATATATATATATATATATATATATATATATATATAAAACATATATTTCCCCTATTTGAAAGATAAAATAACTTGCAAATATCATTATTTATTTTCTTTAGTGAGATGTCTGTTGACTATTAGACAACATGAGTAAAAGAGTTTAAGACTAAATGTTGTCATCTGATAGTTGCTGCTCTGTTTTCTTCAGATAACATGTGCAGTATACACAAACACATGCACGCCCTCTCTCCCACACATCTGTACCTAGCTTATAGATGTGAGTGTTGTGGTTAGGCTGGATTGCCATCTGTCTCCCCATTGACCTTTTATGTTTGACCTTATAGTAACCATAGAGACCGGTTGAGAGGAGTCCTCATAAGGTCTGGTTGCGGTTAAACCACACATCTGGGGGAAAAACAACACAAAGGCTCAAGTGATAAACTGATTAACAAGAGCAACAAGGGGCAGAATTCCTGGCAAATGTAATTGGGGCTTTCCAACGCCCAACCTCTCCCACAAAGTAATGTTTTTTTTGGCATCATGTTTGCTGTTAAACATACCCAAAATATCCTAAATCAGTCCTACAATCCTCTTATTTTCATCACAGGAATAGTTCTGCCAATGGGGTGAAATAATTCCACCTTTTCACAATGAAGGCTGACTTAGGTAAGAAAAAAAAAGTCCTTAAAATATCTTAAAACAATCCAGAACACAAAATAAATTCACCTCATATTTAGTCGTCACTTTAGGATTTATAAATTACTTTTCAACATTTCACATACGAGTTGATACAGAATTAAATAGCTTGTTCATGCTAATAGGTTAAGTGTAATGGAAACATAGATTCAGTCAATAAGTACTAAGTAAAATAAAAAGTGATTCATAAGTAGATTTTTTTTTATTATTTGAACTACATTTTTTTGCAGTTTGCTGCAGTAAAGTTAAACCACAACTGACCACTAGATGTCAGGTTAAGCTAAGACATGGAGCTCTGTTTTTCCACACATGATGTCAGCTGCTGAAGTCCAACTCTCTCCCACAATCTTTATTCTGCAGGTCTTAAATGATGTTTCCTACTGCCAAAATGCTTTGAACCTGCACATTAACTGAGCTTTATTTAAAAGTCAGAGCATTAATATAGCAGTAAACCACTATTTCCTTTGTAAAAACATAGTGGAGTAATGTGTACCTGAGAAGACAATGACGTCACTGTCCCTTTGTGTGTGTAGTAGTAATCAGGTAAACACTATTACCTCTGTCAGCAATTTCACCGTAGTTTGCACTTTTAGCGCTGCTTGCACCATCACCCAATCTCGACCCTTGCACCTTTTACTATAAATGGATAACGTTTGGTTTAACAAATGAGTCTAACAGGAAAATAGGGCAGATCATTTACGAGCCAAATGAGCGAGTTATCGAAACAAAGCTGAAAATACGCACATGCAACAAGAGCTATGATCTACTGCTGTTTTTATTCCACTTTAAGTTTAAAGTTGACACACAGACACACACACACACACACAGGTCACACTCAACCCACACATGCACAAACAAACTCACAGGTGGAGACCCGTGAGGGCCTAGTTTCTCACAGGTATTTTTTTTGTGGGATCAGATTGTACTTTAGTTTGCCCCCATTAGCATTGTGTGTGTTTTTCCATGGGGGTGCCACTGTAGGCTACACTGCATAGGACATGTGCTGAGGGTACGAGCACGAAAACGCACATTAACACTTAGCAGTCTCACACATTGGCATAAACAGCCAAGCCCACAACCACCAGTACACACTCACAAACAGGGGTCAAGTTATGACTCACGCCCAGATGTTTCCAAGAGATAATGTTGCTGATGTGTTATCATGGCTGAGTGCTACTTGTCATGAAGATGGATGAAGGAATCTGTCAAGTTTTGTGTGGTGAGCACTGGCTGTATTTATGTGTTTCCTGATGTGTCAAACACAAAACAGTAGTGAGTAACGCTGACGGTCGCTGGTTTGAAAATGGGGAATTCAGCAGGATTGTATTCTAGTTGGACTAGAAGACAGGTGTTTATTTTGGTTACCACCTATGGGAACCTGATTTCCCTGCATACTGGCAGGTGATCTGCTGTAAACAGGGCTATTAAAGCAGCTGGTCCCCAGGTGTCCATACAATGGTATGACCTCCTGCTGGTGAGGGCCAATGTGAAAATAAGCCTAGACTGGGATCCAACCTCTGAAAATCTACCCCCAGTGTTAGCTCAACTGGTGTGTTCAAGACAGCTGCTACAACCTGTTTGAGCACTCACTCTTCAGAGTGGACAAACAAACAAACTTAGTTTAGGACACAGACCGGGGATGATGGGAATGTTACAAAACCCAGTTGCTTTTTAATTTTATTTCTTCTAACCTCTATTTATCCAGGATTGTCCCATTGAGATTTAAAATCTATTTTACAAGAATGTCCTGTCCAAGACAGCACACAAGTTTCACACATTAAGGCACAAATAACAGACTTAAAAACAAAACAGCTAAAAATTAAAAACAACAAAACAAATTCTAAAGAAAAAGTAACAGACTTAAAACAAACTTCTGCTGAGTATCTGCTTTAAGGAATAGTATGACATTTTGGGAAATATTTTTATTTGCTTTCTTGATTAGAGGTATATGAAAAAAATGAATACCACTCTCAAAACTAAATTTAAAAAATGTGCTGTTTTAATCTGGGTTTACCCATCTTGTAATCTATATATTTTGCATTATTGTCTCTCTTTGTTTTCGCTATTTGATTTTTTGTAAATCACTACAACATAAAGCATTGTTTATCCTATATGATAATATAGGAGATGTAGCAGTAAGAGATCTGTGTCCTCCATCCAGTTTGAAAGGTTATTCCTTTGTGTGTGCCTGGCCAATACAGCAGCAGAGTCTGTAAGCCATCTAAACTCTCACCAGATTTCACTTTACTGTGTTAAAACAACCAAGTGATGTGTGTTGAAGTACAAGTTATGACACCTATTGCTGTGACTGAAGTCAATTTATCCACAGAGAAGATATATGCACAGTGACAGCTCCACAATGACTACGGCACTGACACCTGCATTAAGTATAAATACCAAAAACAGCTGTGATGTAGTGGAGATGCATGGAGCTGAGACACTTTTGTTTCTCATGTTTGCTGCCAACACGAGCACACACAGAAAAGCTTGCACAGACACAGATGCAGAGCCACAGCCAGTGACACACACACACACACACACACACACCACTGGTTTGTGTTTCCCTCACGCAGCAGACGAGCCGCAGTTATTTAGTCTGCCTCCCAGTTTGTTTGCCCACTGTCTTCTCTCTTTTGTTACTCTGCCTTGGGCTTTGTTTGATGTGAACTGCTGACTGTAGCAAATGACAGTTGCAGCTGGGAGGATGATGAGTGAGGAAGAATAAGGTCACGCCAAGTGACAGAGCATGAAGGTGTCCATGTTGGATAAACAGCAATGTTTCTGCGTTTGTGTTAAAAAAAAAGCTGACTGGTTCTCTCATTCAGTTACCAGAGGACACTGAGAAGTTGTACAAATTAACTTGAACAAGAGTTTTTTCTCAAGTTTGCAAGCATGCCTAGAAGTTCTGGCTCATTTCAGTGTGCTGTGTTATCCACACACAAACACACACACTGAAATATCTGGCCAGACATGCAAACTGTGTCGTCGCCCCCCCCCCCCTTTGGCAGCAAGGCAACAGAACGGCTTGTCCTCTCGAGGTTGGCCTCACTCCACTAACAGGAGGGGGGGGGGTTGAGGCATCAGGAGGGCAGTGATCCATACAGCTAATGGAGGGGAGACCTACTTCTTCCAACAGTTGTAGTGTAGGAACTAAGTGTTTAAGACCAGTTTGCAATGATGTCATACATAAACCTTTCTTCAAAAGGACTGAAATGTCCTACCTCGTAAAATCAGAAACTCCTCTGCTTCCTCTGGTCAAAAAGAGAACAAGAGCTCATTAGTTTGTGGTTGGAGTGGACATTGTGCCTTATGAAGAACCATTGGTGATCAGGCCAATCCCATGGGGAGTTTGTGGTGTACAGTGTGTGAGTCAGGATGTGTGTTTGGGGTGGGGGGAGGGTGCAGAAATAAATTACAGCCCCACTCCTTGAAGGGTTCATCCTCTGCATCTATGAATGTTCTTGGAGGTCACGGCACCTAGCAACAGCCTGGATCAAGTCCTAAAGGAAACATGAGACAACACACAGGCAAACACACACATACACAGTTTATATAGCAGCATGCCTTTTTCTAAACACATCCAGATTAAACTAATTTTGTTGACATGCTATATAATGTTGACCTGGAGTGCAGAGTAAAGTGTGGTATAACAGTTTCACTTTTATTTTTTGCAAGGGTCTGCATGACTGGTTATCTGAGATTAAAACGCTGCTCATCTAGAAGGCGCAACATTATTTATTTGTTGTCTATTCATGACCCTAGTTGCTACCTTTTAGCCAATAAGCATAGTTGTGACTGTGTGGGCTAATGTGAGAAAATAGCAGTTCAATAAAGGAATGTTTACATCACCTTAATGCAAAAATTGGAGCATTAATTTACAAAGGCTATGAATTGGTATATCTACCAATGCAAGAGTGTTGTATGTGCATGATATTCACTTATCACCGATTTTAAAATCTTTTGTCTATCCTGGCTCTCGATCTACTTTCAAATAACCTAAAAAGATAAAATGCCTCGAAGGCTCCACCTCCTTTATAGTCTCTCAAGCAAACCTATTAATAACTATGAATGGCAGAGTTCCATTGTGTGCAGTGTCACATTATCACAGTGTCATGTATGTTTTATATTTCCTGCCACTCTAAATGACGGAACTTTTTTGAACTTTTGAACCAAACTAATTGAAGTGTAAAAAAAATCAAATCAGATAGGTAATTGTGCAGAAGATTAGCTTCCCGTTCATTGTCACTGGTGCCTTGGTTTTCTTGATTCTTGTCTTGAGAGTTCCTGTATACAATAATGTTTCAAGTGTGGAAGATCACAGGATTGCGCAATTATGTTTTAGGGTGGGTTTCCCTGTAAAGACACCCAGATACTCTCAAATTGGACCAAAGGAATAGTCGTTTACTCAGTTGCTCTGTGAAGGGCTGCTGCCCAGATTGAGGTAAAGCAGTGGGCACTTTTTCCATATTCAGTAATTATACTGCTTGTACTGCTAAGAGCCACTCTCAAGGCTGATATCTAAACACAGGAAACAAGAGCGAGGCCGAGCACAGACGCACAGGGCTCGACTCCCTCACAAATAGCAGGCCATTTCCAATGATTCCACAAATCCTTTTGACATGTCCATCTTTCAGTAGTCCTCCGTGGTGAAAATCTAACACACAACTTTACCATGAAATGCACACAAAGATACACGCACCCAGTTTTGCATTCTTAGCTCTGGATGCATGCATGTGCTTCCGTGCGAAAGAACCCTTGAGCACATTTATAAATGCAAGTGCACACAGACTCCTCTAATCCATCACAGGTTCAGATTTTGGCAATGTTTCATCAATTCTGTGTTCAGCGTACTTTCACACAGTCAGCATCCTAAAAATAGCTGAAGGACTTTGGCTCTCTGCCCAGCCTCCCTAACTGTCAATAAGTTATCTCTCTCGCACTCACGCTCCACGTTAAAACCTACAGTAACACAACCATTAACCAGCTCAAACACCACAAGTTAATTGTAAACTGCCTAAAGTGTGTGATGATACTCCAAGTTTCCTTAAAATCAAGGAAAATGAACAGGAATAAGAACGGGCCAACCTGATCGTTCACTGCCTTTAAGAAATCCTTCACTAGAAGTAAGAGGACTCATTGTGCACTGGTGTTTGGGGGAAGCCTATCTGTTTTTGTTGTATTTCCTCTTTGATGTGAAAATACCAGACAACATGAGGGCATATTTCTGCCGTTTGTTTGAGTTGTAAGTTGTTGTGTCTCCTCTGCAATTTTTAGTCTCATCTCTCCTAGTTTATTATCTGCTCTGGTTGACTATCCATTGCCGTCAATCCCCCATGTTTCTCTCTGCCTCTCTGATTCCTGTACAACTCCTCCTTACTTGGCTTTTGATGACGGTTACAGATAACGAGGCTCCTCTTATTTTCATTTCCCCCCATGCTGAGGAATGTCTGCTTTTCAAATGAATTCTGGTGCAGAGCTATGAATAATCGGAATTATGTAACAACATAATAATGAATTTAATGGATGGTCCTGGCATGTCCAAATGCTTGCATTGTAATCTTGTAACAAGAGGCTTAAATCTTTTTAAAGAGTGATTCTTTGATATTTTGAAGTTGCTGCCCACCAACAGCTGCTCTAAACAAACAACCGGGACTTTTAGAAAATCACTTGGAAGGACTATGTCACTGCTTGTGTTTTTTTCCACGGTGTAGTAGAAAAATAGCTTGGTGCTGTAACATGCGGTCAATAATGGATCCATAGTCTAATGTTAGCCAAGACAGATGCCTCAGGTATAGAATATCACTCAGTCTCTTAAAACCTGAGATGCCTCCTTCCAACACAATTATTCATCCATTGCACAAGTTCTGCAGGCAGTTTATGCATTGACAGACTGAGTCAGTGTGCAAGAGTCTGGAGCATTAAGGGTTACTGTAATGAAGCCGGGCGAGAGGGGAAGGGGGAATGCGAGGGGTTAACTGGGGCGAGAGGGTCAGAAGTTGAAGCTGGGAATGTTTTCTCCAGCCTGGCCTTTCCTTGACACAAGCCTGTGTGCCACACAGTCCCCAGGAACAGATGTGCCCACAGGGTTAGAAACAACTCCCTGTGTTGTCCCTGATACTGGTAAACACTGCTCCTGAGGAACAGTAAGAAAAGGAAGACCAAAGTTTCTGGACAATGTAACGATGGGAACTCAGCTGTGTGCTGAACAATCTTTTTTATTAATCTTGTAACAAGAGTCTCCCGTGTGTGCAGGTAAAAGCAGATCTTTCCAATTTATTTATAATTAATTTAATTAGATGAATCTTCCATCATCATTTCTTCCCTTTTCAGCATATAAAGCCTGTCCGTCACAAACGATCCACATCCACAGCTGGATGTTTCACAGTGGGAACTTCAGGTCAAGTGGTGCAGTAAAGGGCTCCACAGCAGCCCTATCCCATTACGCGGGCCAACAGCCGTCAAACAGCAGTCCTCTGTTCACTAACCCAAAGCCTAAATCTCTGCTGGACCCTAAACACACTGGGCTGGTGGTAAAGGGGGTGGTGGCACGGCAGGAATCAGAATCACAGAATCAGAACCGTTTATTTGCCACGGTATGTTGCACATACAAGGAATTTGACATGGTGGGTGGTGCATGACATTAAACAATCAATACAGTGCAACAAATAGAAACATATTGAAATTTACAATAAAATATAAAATATAGTGCATAAACAAACAGATAACAGTACTTTAAACAAGTACAATGTAAGGGTAATGTAAAAGTGTCAAATGTATTTAAATATAGAATTTGCTGGGGAGTGTACCGGTAGGAAATTGTCCTGGGGATGAGAGAGCCAGTGGGGGTGCCGGGCTTTGTTGATGAACCCAACCGCAGATGGGAAAAAACTGTTCATGTGGCGTAAGGTCTTGGTCCTGGACCGCAGCCTCCTGCCAGATGGAAGGGGCTCGAACAGTTTATGTCCAGGGTGAGAGGGGTCGGCTACAATCTTTCTTGTAGGTTGAGGGTTAAGTCCAACGCTGTACACAGCGGGGAGGAAATCCTGTCTGAGTCTTGGGTGAGGGGTCGCCGGAGGTTAGTTCCTATCCTAAATCCTTAGTTTGGGGTTGTCAGATAAACTCTGACCTTGGACCGGTCTACTGAAGAGTAACTTGTGTAGATCACCAAAGACAGAGCAGCTGTCTTGAACTGACACAGAGCTTGTTATTGATTTCTATAGTATGTTCCAGCAGACCACATTGGAGGCCCAGTTTCAAATATAACCTCAAACGCAGAAATGCCACAGCACTATTCAAACATATCAAAAGATGTGATCAATCATCACAAGAAAGAAAAACAAAACACACAGCCACCCAAATGTGAACCATGCAGGGAGCTCCTCGGCAGACTACATTTCATATCCCTCTCTGTTGACAATCAATCTGGTTCACCAACATAAGAGTGTGGCTGCATTGTGGGCTGCAGTGAAACAGGATCCTGCAGGAAGAAATTCAAAGGGGAAAGAGTGAGAGACACAGAGAGAGAGAGAGAAAGGAGGGAACAGTGCACTGCTCGGTTCTGTCTCTGATCAAGTTGACATGTGCAACTTGTGTCTACTCTACGTCTCCGTTGGAAACCCCACACGCCATTTTCAGCAAGCAGTGTTGTGAGGAGTGGCAGGCAGGATGTGGGTAGGACCAGCCAGAGATTAAAAAAAAAAAGAGAAAAGTTGCATTAACACCGCAGTTAAGATATCAAAAGCGAAAGAGTAATGTCAACTTCTTTAATTTGCAAGAAATATAACCTTATTCCTACTGTTTCACTCGTTGGAGATATTTGGCCGGATTTCACAGCTTCACCACATCCAGCATCCACATCTCATCATGTTATAAGCCTTCAAATAACTATTCTTGTATTCCAGATTCACACTTTCCTCTCATGTGGCTTGAGTCTATCCAGCCTGGTTTGTGTTCTGGGAGCCCAACCAAATCATTTGCCCTTCTCCTGATCTGGTGCCTCAACCTGACACACTGTATCAGGTTATCTTGCGTGTATCCAAATGTGTGTGTGTGTGTTAATGGAGAGTCATGTGTCATCTCCTGGAAAGAGGGGAGGAGAAGGACAGAGGAGGGGGAAGAGGAAGACAGTGAACAAGACTGAAAGACTAGGGGAGAGTTTATAAGAGAAACTAGGAGAATATCATTTGTTGTTTCTTTTCTCGATAAATGATGAAAAGGCAATCGCAGACGGTATTTGGGTGATGGTTTCTACTGCTTTTTTAGGATTGTACTGCTGATATGCTATTTGTACTGACTACAGCTCTTTCAGAAACCATGTGGAGGGAGGGGTTTTCTCTTTTTTCACTTTACTAGCGTGGGCTGAGGGAGTGAGCTCTAAAAATAAAACATATGTTCCTCCAGGTCTGTGGAAGCAGGGGCCCCCAGCGTATTGTTTTGGGATATGGGGGAGGACAGGGAGGATTCGGCCTAGAGAGAGATACTGCAGAGTGGATACAGGCAGAGGAGGCAGGGTGGCTGTACTTTCAAGAAAAGAGTTTAGAAAAAATGATCTCTTGCATATGAATATGTGCAAGCTCTTTTGTAATGTATACATGTCAAAAGAAAAGGAAACTTAAATGAAGTAAATTATATTCAGTGGTGCAGATAGCCTTCTCTCCTCTCCTGTAACCATTGGAGGTTGAAATGTGGGCCAGTGCGATTGTTACTTGAAAGTGTCTGAGTGTGGCTCAGATGGGGTGAGGGGCGGTCAGGATTACTGTCCATAATGCTGAGTACACCCCAGCTGAAAAGGTGCAGCCATGAGGCTTCTTATTGATTTACAAAGCCCTCAGGGAACAAGTAGGGACAAGGGTTAAAAGTATCTGAAGGGGCACTGTGCTTATGCATGCAGACGGCAAAAACATATAGTGTTTGTGTGTGTGTGTGTGTGTGTGTGTGTGTGTGTGTGTGTGTTTTGTGGGGATAAGTGAATCAGAAGAGCGTATCCATCAAGCTAAAGTGGGAGGACCAGCAGCTAAGAGCTCTTTTCGGTGAGGAACGAGTTAAAGCCAGCTGACTGAGATGTGTGTGGGGGAGTTAGCACAGAGCAGAAAAGGGGAAATGAAGGGATATTAAGGGAGAAATAAGTATGAGCGCCGAGGGGGCTGCATATACAAGGGTTTGGATATATCACGTGTCTGGATTTAGCACCAGTCCTCCTACCTCCTACTGCCGTATCTTTGTAGACTGTTCAGCAAAGTGAAAGAGGAATGAGTGGGGGAGGAGTGTGTGCATGCATGTGTCTGTATTTGAAAGAAAAAAAGTAAAGTATGAGAAAGAATAAGATATGCAGAAAAAATAAAGAGAGAGCGTGAAAGAGCTGTAACCAAATACTGAAGTCAATTAGTGATATTGTGACACGATCATATCTGATCTCCCCTTCCAATAAAGTTTGTTTTAAGTCAGCCAGTCATGCTGTACTGTTCACTCACTACTGATGTATATTGATTTAAAGTAAGTAAGCAAAGTATAGTAGGCTGTAACACTTTATTTACCATGCACAATATCTGACAGTAAAAGTGAATATTTATAGTGATATAGTAGTGGAAAGTAACTAAATACATTACTCAAGTACTCTAATACACAATTAACAAATACACATGTGATCAACAAGTAAAGTAATCAGCTACTGCATTGAAGCACTGAGCCAATAGCACAATAATGAAATAACACTAACAGGGGACATTCTGCATAAAAATACTCCTTCATATTTTCAAACTTCTAAGTGAAACATCATTTTTAATGCAGGTTTTACTTGTAATCAAGTGTACTATTGCTACTTTTATTTAAATAAATGATATCAATACTTCTACATAATATTAATACTTAATTAATAATACTTAATACACTATGAAGTGCAATAAAGTGATTTTTTTTTGTCTTCATTTTTATTGTATAAAATTAAATTAAAATAACTCCCTGTGTGAATACTACATCAGTGGTTAAAAACATATTCTTATTAATGAGCACTACAGACAGTCGTGTCTATGAATATCAGGTGTTCCGGGTGATATCTTACTAACGTCTACTGTAATAAAGGACATGTGACGCTTTGTCAGTGTGAAGGGGGCGTGTCATTCCGAGGAGTGTCTGTGCTCAGCCAATCACAGTTTAAACGTGAGGTTGGGGGGCGTGGTCTCTCCTCCCACACTGTCCTGTCCCAGCTGCAGCACGCTTTTGTTCAAGCTCAGAAGTCAGACAGTCGGTCCTTTACAGAGGTGCGCGTTTTACGTTTCTCACCAAATGCATTTATAAAACGCTTACATCAGCATCGTCGCGTTTGTCAGGCGCCTTCAACTTGATGCATTTTTAACCCATAGTGGCGGTTTTGGAAACTGAATTTGTTTTCGGTGTACTTTGGCCGTGTGAAGTTGTTCAAACAGAGACAGCAAAGGTGTCCTGAGCGAGGGAGTCCTGGGGTGGATTTAACTTGAACCGGTTCTCTGTTGGTTTTGCTGGAGTAAGACTGCTGTCATGTACAGTTCCTAGACTATCTTTGACAGACAGGAGAGAGTAAGCTTATGCTACCCTTCATTCTCCTCGCTGGATATCTATGGAGAGGTTGTCCTGTATGCTCTCGCGCAGCTCTTGGAGTTACTTGCGGCCGAGACAACACGGTGAATGTTGAATTCACCGACCTGGATAGCAGAAGACGACACACTTAACCTCATTTGAATGCCTTTGCAAGGAGTTTGCTGGTTTCTGTGCTGCAGGCAGGGCTTCAGTTTGCTCGGACGAGACTATGGGGAGAAAGAGGAGGAAGAGTCTTTTGAATTGCGCAACAAGGAGGACTTGACTCCCAATGGACGGGTAAAGAAAAAAATCTCCACCTGCACTAGACTACAACTCCTGTGCATGAATACATTAGCGACTCAGTTCATAGCATAGTTGTATTGAATGTATACATTTGAAATTATAAATAATGGCGGTAAAACTTCCCTGTACAACTTTCACATTATACCTTGAACTTTTTCTAAAGCGGGTTCAACTTTAGGATCATAATTTCAGTTTTGTGCAAACGGATGTGGTTTCCATTCTTAATATGAATGATAACTTTTGAAAATTAAATATGTATTGGAACTTAAAGGTTTTATAAGAAATGCAAACTGTGTTCATAAGATATTGTTTTTTCTGCAGTTATTTTCTGCCAATATTTTGAAGTTGCAAGCTACAGTGTTCGCATGTTGGTTGTTAAGTTAGTTTGTGAGAGTTATGAACTTGTTAAATACTAGCCTTTATTACTGATGCAGGACAGAGAATGTGCTGCTGCTGCTGGCCAGCTTGACGTTTAAGTTTGCACAGTTTTGGAGGCTTGGGCAACATTGAGCAATCACACACGCACGCACGCACGCACGCACGCACTCACTCACACACACACACACACACACACACACACACACACACACACACACACACACACACACACACACACACACACACACACACTGATGCAAGCTGTAAAAAACCCAGTGTGTTGAAGTGATCCTGTCTGTTTGGCCTCCGTCCGCTCAATTGCAAATAAGACTGCGGCCTTGTCTTCTCTGCAATGCTAGTCATCTGATCAGGCACAGAGAGTTCAGCATTGTCCACCCACTTGTGAGGGGGCATTGTTGCCTTCAATTGAGGTAGGCTCCATCTGTATGACCCAACGTACAGATCTATATGTACAGTGTCTGTAAAAAATCCACCCTTTAAATATTTATTGGAGCCGTGTGCTTTTGCCTCACATAAGACTCACTCTTTATAAGGGGAATGTTGGCATTTCAATGTGCATTATGGGTTACATGGTGTCATGGGTCTAGGTATTCTACACTAAAAGCAAGGCCTTGTAGATGAAAGTAATAGCAGCTGGGGCCATAACTTGAATAGCCTGCTTATCTATTTACTGGCCCTTTTTTCTGCTTGCAACCAACCAGTGCGACACCGCAGAGATTTGCATGAAAACTTTGGGAACAGATCCATTTTACACAGTTATTGCCTCAACAGAAATCTAACCGTACCAGCAGCCACCAGATAAGAGAAGCATCTGTTGCTCAGGGGTATCCAGAGAGGTGATGGTGTGTAGCACTCTTCTTCTTGGCAAACATCCCTGTCTTGGTCGTAATGTACCATCTGCCTGGCAATTGGCGGTCAAAGGAACCAAACTGTGCTCCATATTCCCGATCAATATGAGATCATAGTAACATGTGGAGACGCCTGATGGCCTTTTAAAGTGAGACACCGAGATCTCCTTTTCCTGTAACTTTCCTGGATACCTGATCCCGGGTTAAAATTCCACTTTTGTTCCTTCTGCAAGCATTATGCTTGGTGGCTTTGGTTTAACATTGGTTTATTGAATTGTTGATGTGTTGTTTGGAGGAGAGTGAGGCTCTGAGAGATTATGACGATTGAGGGATGGCGTTCTGGCCTGCCTTTAGCATCTCTAGAAGATGAGTCCCATATGATGCTGCTGCATTTTAACGGTTATTCCTGAGGCCAGTTCAAATTTCTGAACTGGTTTAATTTCTTGCTCTATCATTGTTGGCATTGCTTATGTATGACAATTCAAAACTGGTTCTATTGATTTCTTGCTTGTAAATATTCATAAATATGAAATTGACTTAAAAAGCTATAAAATATTAGTCTGCCTGTCTTAATGTGATTGATATATTTCCCTTTGAGGAACAGTCTTTTAGTAGCTATCACGAGGTTAGGCCTGTTCAGATTATCATATTACTTCTCAATAAAAGGAACCACTTTATTGACTTATTGTTTGCCTAGTAACCAGCAAACTGCACTTTTGGATCAACAAGTCTTTTTTTGTGTTTTAAGTCCACCCAGGTGTTCTTAAGTTATTGATTATTGATTCCATGATGCTTACAGGTAATCAATCCACTTCCTCAAATCCTTTTTCCTTTTGATCTGTGTCACAGGTTCATGCTGGGTATTGTAATTATATGTCAATAGTTCACGCTGAGCCAATAATTAAAACCACAGCTGAACCATTCTAAGCAAAGCCAATATCATCAGCTGACCCACTTCTTAAACAACTCAATTTGTTACATACCTCACAAGCCCCTCCCCTCAAAATATATACGTATCCAACTCATACTGTTTGGCTTTCCATGGTGGCAACGGAGGAGGTGGGGCGTAGGGTTGAAGTTGGTCTACAATGAGTCCCAGGGAAAGCCCCTCAAGGCTGCGTCCCATCGTTTAACCAGAGATCTTCATTTCTGAAGCCAAATTTTCAGAGAGCAGGTCAGACCGCCCTGGGTGTATGTGTGTGTCTCTTTTGGGCTTTGTAACATTGAAATACCCCATTTAGTAGGCCTCTTTCCAGCTCCTGCCAGGGTTGACCACAGTAACCCACAGGTCTGGTGGAGTCTCCCTCGCTCAAGACATCCAAAACCTTTACCACCATCTCCTGCGTTGTTCTCCAACAAGCTGCCAGAGAATGCCACGATGCGTAGCATCCACAGCACCCAAGCCATAGACAACACCTTATTCTTTGCCAGGACTCTTTCTCACTGAGGTTGGAATCATGAGTCAGTGCTGACGTTCGTGTAGGCTTGGCCCTCAAGAGCACAGGGCCATGTCAGAACCATTTCACTGCATGTTTACAGTCCTCATTCAAAGAAACTGCTCTCTAACAGCTGCCCAAACAGTCAAACTGAGCTGAATGCCTCCAGTGTTGGGACAGCAAGGAACTTATTTTAGGACAGGACATCCGTCATTCTCTCTTCTTTCCATGTTTCCACTGAAACTTTATTCAGTTCTTATCCAACGTTAAGTCACGTTAACCAATAAACTACCACCGCCTGAGTGTTGAGGCCTGCACAGTTGTAAGTGTGGGCATGAGTGCTGCACTGCATCCTGTTTCTTGGAACAAATGGGCACAGTCCGGCCTTTTTGGAGCGGGTCCTGTTAAACGTCGCTACTGCCCTCTGTCTTCAGAGGTGTCACGGTACGCTGGTTTATATTTGGTTTCCGTTGCGTCTCTGCCTCACCACCTCCAGGCCACACATCTGGTCTTCAGGCCGACACTGGCTGAGCCCAAGCATTTCCTCCCGGTTACTCAGCCTCTCAGGAGAGCTGAAGGGGGAGAGAGAGAGAGAGAGTAGATGGGGGTGGGGGCGAGCGAGAGCGGAAGTCGGCCACGGAACGAACACATCACGGCATCTTTCCCTCTTTCCCTCCATGCTCTGCTCTAGTCTGGAGTGATTCATCCTGTTCCCGTCCAAAGGGAAAGCTTTTGCCAGGGCTCTGCATCGCACGCTATCCTTGTTCCTCATTCCACAGCCCATTAACTCTATTGGAAAGCTATTTTTCTTTAAATCGGCACGTATTATGGAGACTTATTCAAAATATTCTAACTTGATCTCCTTGACCCATTAGTTTATTGATCCTCTGATTCGTTTATACCATGGAATTACAGCTTTGCAGTCGTTGATGTGATTATTATTGATTTGTAGTTTTCAGTCATGGCTGCCTGTCTGAATGTTCTTCTCTGGGGCTGTAGGCTTGGTTAAATCATTTATGGTTAAGGGAGCATTACCACGAACACACTCTTCCATTCACAAGGCGCTTTCTGGCGCTCTTCAGTTATTCTTGCCTGTCTGGTTTGACATTTACAGTAGGCTACTTCACCCTAAGTTAAACATTAGTCAAATCTCATTCCATCTGCCTTATAAGTAACACAGACTCCATAGTAGCCTTTACATTTGCAGTTCATGTTTCTTTGATATTTTTGAGCAATCCCAAAAGAAGCAGTAGACTTTGTCTGCAGGGCAAGGGCTATACTTAGACTGGTTTGCCCAGTAGTAAAGTGTGGTGTGTGAACTGTAAGGGGCCCAGAGCTGACCTGGATAGAGTTTCAGGTAGGCCAACACCCCTGTGCTGGGCTGGGGCAGACACAGGAGCTGGCTCAAGGCTGTGGCTCACAGAGACAACAAGTGAGGACACACACTGCTGCCCTGCACACCAGGGATTCTGTCCAAATTGCACACAGGCAAGCTCTGATGTTTGATGGGGTTTTCCAAGGTCAGGTTGGGAATCCAGGGGCCTGAGCGCCGTGAAACACCCTTTCCTGTCCTCTGCTTAACAGGGGAGCCTTTGAATGAAAAGTGAATTGTTCCACCCATGAAATTAGATTTGTACGTGTCTGTCAGTGGCAGCCCCATTTGTAGTCTGTGGAAGCGCTAAACCCAGTTTCCATACAAAACTGACGCCCAAGAGAGAGAATGCGATTTGATACGAGCAGCTGGCTTACAGTCCAGATCATTTCTCGAACACTTATCTCGTAATATGTTTAAGACTTGTGTCTGTGTTCATCACATAATCAACATTAATACACCATCATTTTTACCTCGCAAAGTGCTGTTTGTATACAATCCAGGGGCTGTTTTTCTTTCCTGCTTGTTTTCATCAAGCTAAAGCCAACTTGTGACATTATATATACATATATATAACATGTGGATAGAAAAGATGAAGGCAACAGTTCCTGTTAGGAGTGAAATCTCAAAGACTAGGGTTATTTTTAGGTTCACAACCTTCTCAGAGACATGACTTGACTGAGTAAAAGCCTTTTGGGGTTTGCTGGTCGGGGTTGCACGCAGCTATTACACAAATGATTCCTCTGTTCCCCACTCCTATATTAAATGAGCCTGTTTTGAAGGCCATAATTCTCCCCACCAGCTCACCCCTTGCAAGTGAAAGCCAAGCATTGCAGGAACAGAGCAGCTATGTGCTGAGACTGCCAGGAACGGCTGCACGCTCTACTGTAACATGGCCACTGAAGGCAAACTATTGAGGGATCACTCCAACCTGTTGACTAGTTCTAAGGACAGACTGCTGTTCGTGTTGCATTATCGTCTATTTACCCTATTCTCTCTCTTCTGTTGACAGGGTCCAGCTGAAGTGACTGTTTCTCAACCAACTCCCACAGCCAATGGAACAAATGGGTAAGGAGAAAAAGAAACAGATTTTTTTTTTAACCTGAATTTTGGGAAGTAATAGTTCCTTATTTTGTTCATATACTTCCTCTGAGTGCCGGGGAGTTCTGTATCACCCGGCAGGCACATGTGTAAGTACAGGCTAATCACTTGATTTTTCACTTCATCTGCACTGTGTGTTTCCTCTCACAGGGCTCTCCTCATGTGTCTAGTCATGCCACATGTGCCTAACCACAAATCCACCGCTACGCTAACATGTGTGCACATACAAGCGTTGCAGACTCGCACGTATAGTTACAGTCATTTGAGCTCGCTCAGATGATGTTTCCCAGCTGCAGTGGTACTTTGATTGCTTATGGATTATGCCGCTGTCAGTTTTCACTCATTAACTTCTTGACTGTTTGATTTGCCATTCAAAGGTTGGCTCGGCTGCTTGCGGGCCACATTGGCCAATCATATGTCGATCTTCAACCTAGAATGTTGTGATCGATTATAGGTTAACTCTGTCCGGCTTCCAGATTGACAAATTCAATCACTTTGTTAGCTAGAAGTATGTATACTCAAACTGCTCGTTACAAGGAACCACCATGCGTCTCGTGAATAATGAAATTCAAATGGTCATGTGGTTGACAAGTGAATGCTGGTGCCAATGAAGTGAGTGATTCATGGAGGGCTAGATCCAGACTATTAGTGCAGGGCTGTGATCTCAGACAGTGATGTAGCCAGGCTCTGCTCCTCTCTGTCGCTGGCATCATGCCCTTATCGTTCCCCCCCTCCCCACTTCCCTCATCTGCAATCTCTCCTGTACATCTGCCGACTCACAGGCAATGAGTCACAAAGCTCGACTTGTGGGACTATCACACACACACAACATATGAATAGACAAGGGTCTGCAACAATACTCAGCAAGAGAAGAGCTGCATCAGGACGTGGGCAAGGGAGCAGAAGATGTGACATTTTGTCGCTGCATCTCGAGGCTTGAGGGAAAGAAGGAAGAAGGGAGGCAGGCATACGGACAGGGTGACTCAGTCCTACCTCAGCACCACTCCTAGAAGAGGTGTGGCTCGGATGTGTGTCACTTCTACATTATAGTGGAGGTGGCCCCGGGCCACATGGCCTAATTAACTACTGGTTTTGAAGGGAGTGTGTTAAACGTCTGGCTATAATTATCACACTGAGTGCAGAGATTAAAGAGTGTAATGCGTGGTCATTACCTGGCCAATGACTGGCCACGCCCAGAAGTTCAGCTGTACGGAGGGAAAGCCAGGCTCTGACAAGTCGGGTATTGTGACGTAGCAAATGGTTCCATATCCTTTCATCTTCAGTCTCATGTAACAGACAGAGCAGCTCTGGTTTACTTTCTTTTATTGAGCTATTGCATTGGACTGTCCGGAAGGTGACATTAATCTCAACTATTAGTTTGAATAACGGCCCAGCTGTGATGGTGATGAATTGGAGGGATTCATGTTTATCCTACTAGACTGAGGTTAATATGGTAATGCTTGGATAATTCATCGTGCTGCCAGCATGATGTGGTTAGGGAGGGAGCTGGGCCGGCTTCTGTTAATACAGAGTGGTGGGTACGGACACATGCGAGTGTGAGCCATTTCAGGGCTCACCCAGAATACCTAGTTATAACCGAGTATCACCAATGTATTTTGTATACAGTATGCTCACATTGTGTCAGGTTCAATTTTGAACCTACCATAATTTGTCTATGTTATGCATTTTCAGGCTTCTAACAGGATTTGTATTACATAGATATAGCTACAGGGCGCATGCACAGGCAACTCTATTCATTATTTTTCCTCATATAATAAGAGTTATTACACATAGACGCATGTGATCAAAACATATAGCTGTCACTGAAAAAAGTGAAAGAGAGCATGCTAGTGTCCATTTTCAGGTGGAAATTTTTGTCAATTTATTTTTTTATCTTTTACAAGATATACTTTTATCATTGGGATAACTGACAATGGACTCCAATAGCTTCGAGAGATTGGACTTGGCTTTAATAAGTAACCCGACATGGTTCTGCAGGGATACATTCTGTCATTTGTGAATCCAGGAACTGCAACGTGAAGTTTGAAATGAGCCAAATTAAATGATTGGACGGGATTTTTACAGCCAGAGATACCAGATATTTTTCTTCTTTTTGTCAAGGCATTTGAATTATTGATTGTTGGCGGGTTGTAAAAGAGAATTTAAACAAATGTAAGAAAAATGTTTTTACTGTGCCTTACTGCAGACACAAATCTGGAGAGGCCTGTTTTTCAAACTATAATATTAGTTTGGCCTATGTCAGGAGTCCTGTAATAGATATGTGGTGTGTTTGCTGTGACCTCTCGCAGTCGCAGGCAGCTTACTGAGGGTGTGGGTGATGGACATATCTCTGCAGGCGGCACGTGGTCTCTCCTGTCTCTCTCAGTCAGCACAAAGTGCCAAGCAGCTTGCTCCCTCCTGCTGTGCTCACACTCAAATCTGTCTTACATCATCACTATTTTTCAATCCCTGCTTTCCTGACTCCTAAGTTCCTTCTCATAGCTGGGGCAAAGAACAGAGCACTAACTGTACCAGAAAGAACGTAGACACTTGAGAACTTCTCCATCTCCCTTTCTCACCATTTGCTCCGCCCTCTTTCACATTAGCCCCCCTTCAGCTTTGACATCTGTATACAGACTTTTCTTTTTTTTTGGTGTGGCTGCCAGGCTGCAATGTTTGAAAGAGACCAATGTTTCAGAATATATTTCATGTGTGTGAATTTACGTGTGTGTGTGTGAGAGTGAGTGTGTGCATGCATGAACCATGTGAATGTTTGCGTGAAAAGCTTAGAAGTGGGGCTCTGGTAATTGCCTGTCTGACTGTCTGTCGGCCTGTCCGTCAACCATCCAGTCATCACAAACTGGCCGTGTTTACAACACCAGCAAATATAAAAAGTTTGAATTCACCAAGTCACACCATCAGAGTGACTTCAAACTAATAAGTTAAGACTTCCTGTCACAGACACGCCCCCCCCCCCCTCCTTTTTTCAAAACATTACTTTTTTCCCCCTCTCCCCTCTGCCTCGTCCAGAGTTTCTTGGCAGTGGTTTTGAGTAAACAGCGTATTTTTAGCTGGGAGGTCATATAGGCCCAGTCTTAATCACCACATTCCCATTTTCCCACCAGCACAGCTTCAGCCAGAGGCCCATTGAATGTGGGGGAGGGGATCAAGACTTCTGCAAAGAGAAACTGGTTATTTGGTGCTACACTATGACCCACTGTATTTTAATGAAGGTCATCTCATATAGTGTTATTTATCCTCAGTGCTTTTTTCAGATGTCTAATAAACTGTGTAACTTGATATATGACTGTCATTTGTTATATGAGCCTGGACATCAACGGGGTTTTGCTGTCCAGGCTCATCAATCCCTGGTGAGGTTTAAGGTCATTTGTTCAAATGCCTTTTGGACCAGACGTTTCATCCATCACATACATCTCAAAGTATTTCAGTGACACGCGTCCGCACAAGGGTCACTTTTGCAACTGTGCATGGTCTTGTGGTCACAAGGACCCGCTTTGTGTGCCGGAACATGTTTCCATTGCGGTCATCCAAGCCCGAGAGCAAGGACACAACTTTTCTGACTTTAATTAGCGTCTCGGATTAGACCCCGGACTGAAATCAATTACTCATCGCTCCAGCAGCCACCACCAGACAGGCACTCGCAAACTAATCAACTCGTTGTGCTGCTCACACTTGGTGGATTTAAGTGTGTCACCACCATTGTCACCATGAAAGGGTTGCAGACAATATGCTCATCAGCTGCGATGACCTGATTACAATATGTACAGTAGGAACAGTCCATATGCTTTTCATTTGAGTCTGTAGCTTAAATAGTCATAAGAATAGGAAGAACAGGAAAACCTCCCATTATTTTGAATTGTGTGGGTAACATATGGTTACCCCACTGTTAGCATTAGCTGCTTCTGTGCTGTTGTACATTCATTAACATTTGCTGGTTCCACCTTCTTAAATGTGAAGATTCTAACTGAATATCTTTGGGCGTTGGACTGTTGGTCAGACAAAACAAAGCTAAGGGAAATCCAAGCTGGCATTTTTCACTATTTTCTGACATTTGAAAGAGTTGCAAGGGAGTTGCAGCCCTAGGTGAATCAGTTGTATTCTTGTTATTGTAACTGTCTGCTATGAAGGCGTAGCAGACATTTTGCCAAAGGTTTGTTTACAGTACTATAGTTCTTTTCAACAAGGGGGAGATATTGTTCATGCCCGATATTCTCAATATCCCCGATTTGGAATTACATACTTAGGCTGGTGTGAACAGTTTTGCAATTATAGATTAACAAACAAAGCATAAGCGAGCAGAGCACTAAGAAAACTCTGCTTTCGACAATAACTGCAGTTATTGCTCATCACGTATTCCCGGTGGAAGAAGTGACAGGATCAAGGCCGGCATGATGAACAAGAGGTAGCAAAAATCTTAGCCTTAAAAAAAGCTTACTACCAAACTTGACAGCCGCACTGGTGCTTTCACCTGTCGTAGCTCTTGTTAGGACTGTGTGGGCGTGTACAGACTGTACTTGACTGACGTCTTCACTATTCTACTGTTGATTTTGTCGCACCTGTTAGGGCGGGACAACGTACACCTTTATCACTCTTTTAAGTACTTGGGATTTGGTGACCTCGTGTAATTTAGTATTTTATTTGTCATTTTGGTGGATCAATATAACGTAATAGTTTTATTGGGATGATATGACAATTTTTGACCTACTGTCAACATGCAGCATGCTTGACGATGAGTGATTAAGGTTTGCAAAAGAGAAAAAAGGAACTTATTCCAGCAATACCTGAAGCTACTGTATACAACAGTTGGCCCCAATGTGTCCTCTTTAAATAGTTTTCTTCCACTTTCTTTTACTATGTTGCTCTCTCCAATACTGTGTTTCTCTGTTGTCCCAACCATATTGTTATTGTGTTGTTTAAGTATGAAAGAGATGTGATATTGTGTGTGTGAAATTGAGAAAGTAGGGCACAAACAAATTAGTGGTGACAAGTAATGATTGATGATGACACACTATCACACTATAAAAAAGGGCCTCATTTGCTTTACACCATACAGTCCCTCACTTCTGTAAAGCGGCTGTAGGACATTTACGGTCACACAACTGCACAGGATGTAAATGTATGAGTCACTTTTATTTGGTTTTACTTTTGGGAAATATTCCTTTCTTCTTTTCTGACTCTTCTTTTCATGACTTCTCCCTCTCTCTGTCTCTTTCTCTCTCTGAGAGAGCTCTATTCTCCGTGCTGTCTAATCTCCATGTCAAATTGTTTCCTGCACTCCACAGGAAGTTGCCCACTAAAGGCCCCACCGTCACGGCCTTTGCTGGGGCTTCTGGGAATGTGGGGGCGGTAGCATGGGAGGCTGGTGGGGGCTGAGTGGAGGTGGATGTTTTAGGGCTGCTGGACAGCTGTGGAGATCCAAAGGCCCCCACATCAACATTAGGCTGGTTCTGAGCACAATGATCAAACTGGCTCTGCTCAGGCAGCATTGTATTGAAGGTCAGCCTAGTTCATGCTGCTAAAGGTCAAAATCTGTATTTGAATCCCTCCTCCTTCTGTACGTGGCCTAAAAGAAGCACTAAAGATGGGGGCAGGCTAGTTAAGGTCTGTTCAGTGGAATGGCAAAATGCCTATAATTCTTAGAAATCTGCACACATGAGAGCCAAGTTTAATTTCTCAAAGAATATTCCCCCAGGAGGTATAGCCATGTGTACCACATGACCGCTTCAATAAACTGTAAATTTGAAAGTCAAGACTGCTGGTTTAAAAGTTTCTAAATCAAAAAAGCCTTGTGTTATTAGTGTATGCTTCTTTGCTAAAATTATTGTTTTTTTTTATTGCTCTTGACATTTTGGATGCAAGCCCATCCCAGACAATAGCAATAATCCAAGGAACATAAACACCTGCACAGCAGGCTATATTCTCCACTCGAGGCATAGTTTTTCTATAGATCAAGTTCCTCTCACATTTGGGCTACATTTAGATTTTCTCTGCGTGTATGTCTCCGTTATGTAGCAGGGTCTTTTAACAACCTCAAATAAGAGACGTCGTCACATATCTGTTTATTTTAATGCCTATTAGTGGGGTCTGTTGATACAGGGTCGGAGGTCCCCATAGGCTGCTGCTGCAGGCGGGCCGGCTTAGTTATACAGCCTTACTGAGTATAATGTGACACCCTAAACCAGTTCACATTCACATACAGAAAAACTGGCCCACAATATAGAGTTTCACCATGTCTGAACATTGGCCTAAATATGGAACTGATGCCAATCGGTTAGGATCTTCAACAGCAGATACATTAAATATATTGTATGCACTCAAGCATAAGCACTGTGTAATGTCACAGAGGTCAACATGATAAAGCATAGTATAGACAGGATCAGGTCAGCGCACACACACAGTGAAAGGAAATGGCTTCTGCAGTCATGTAAGCAGAGCCAAGAAAGATAAGGCTATATTTGGACTCATTGATTGTTGCTGGCTTCCGTGAGGAGGAACCTTCCGGAATTATCAGATCAATAAGGACGTAAATCAGCTGGCGAAGGAGTAGGTAACAGGAGGCCAAATGTCCCTGGGAGGGAGAGCTTGATTCATTTCCTAAGCAATGATCCCAGCAGGAGCAGGAAGGAAGGAAGGAGGGGTTTGTCACTTGTACCTCACATGCTAATTAGACGCAGGAAATGGAGAAAATTAACGAGCAATCAGATAAATAAATGAAGAGAGATAAAACCTACAAACACTCTAATAGACTTTACATGGGCCTTGGCCTGAGATAACAAAGTCTGAATCAGTCCACAACCTTTCCTGACCAGATGTTGAAGCATCATTGTATATGGAGGTAGCTGCAGATATGTTCGTGAGGCACTAAACGGAGAAGGAAAGGACAGCCGTTCAACAGATTTACAGATCTTTTTGATGTTTCTGGTTTTTAACTATCCAAGGCTGTGACCTCTTGAACCTTCTGCCTTCCTCTGACCGGTGAGAGCTGGCTGGCTGGCTGGGAGTCAGGCCGGCGTCGCTCTGTCACATTTATTTTCAGTCCCTCGCTCTGCGCGGCGGCCAAAGTGATAAAAGAGAGACGAGCTGTCCACAGTGGCGTGGTATGTATCAGTGTGTGTTTGTGTGCTTGCGTGCTGCTAGAGAGGGAAACTGGGAGAACGCTGGAGGACAGATATTCATGGCACTTCTTCCAGTCCCCCCTGTGTGACCCCCACCTAAGAGTATCAGAGAGGCTTGTAGTTGGCACAGTGTGATATGAGGGGGGGGGTTCACAGCCAACTGTGTGTCTCCGAGCCAATTAGCTATCCAATGGGAGGGAGTAGTCAGGGGAAGACTTCAGTTGAGAGGGAAGCAGAGTTATTTACATTCTCTTTCTGCTGCTCTACACAGGCACACTGTCTCAGAGGTGTCTGAAGAGATGAAGAGTCTGATCATCGAGAAGAATAAGATGGGCCTGGAGGAAGAGCCTGAACTGCTAGTCAAAGGTGAGTCACATGACACCACCATTACTCTGGTCTTCCATCGCCTGAACGCATCTGCCTGCCATGTTCAATTGTGGTTAGTCATAAGAAACAGTAAGTGGATTAATCAGTCAATTGACAGAAAATCTTGATTAGCAATTGACTGTTCTTGCAAAAATGCTAAACATTCAGTGGTTTCAGCTTATTAAATGCAATATATATATATATATATATATATATATATATATATATATATATATATATATTAATGCAAATCAAATATCCTTGCGACTGTTGGTTAGACGAAACATACAATTTGAAGACATCAGCTTTGGCTCTTGGAAGCATTTTTTTCTTTCTTTTTTTCTTTTTACACTTTACAGACTAAACATTGAAGACTATTACTTTGTCCCTTAATAAATGAGGTCCTTGCAGGGCCTGGTTGTATACATTAACTATAGTATATATTTCATTACCCTAATAATCTCCTAATAAGTACTGTTATTGCTACATGCTGGGCTGTCGCCTTGAAGCCGGCTCCTCTCTGACCACATGTGGCACAGCAGCTCCCACTCTCCCCTCGTCCCTCTGTGTCTTCATGAAGGGATTGCTACTGGCATCAGGAGCGCCATCTTGGGTGTCTGTTGCTTTTGAGGAATGATCTCATAGGATATTTCTGTGTGAATTTATTTTCTTTCTTTTTTTCTTGGCCTGCTTCTGAAAGGCAGCAGTAAAATGCCAGCAGTTGGATAAGTTACGTCCTGTTTGGGATGGCGTTAGTCAGATTTCCTAATTCTGACAGCAGTTACTATGCGCTCCTGGCTAGTGCCCCTCCCTTACTGCTGTCCCCTCTCTGTCCCTGTCTCACTCTTTGAGGAGAATAGTTTCCCTCCAAAAGAGTGGACAGCTATTTTCTATGGGCTATTGATTACAGTGTCACTTGGGATTCATCCTTCAACTGACCACAATATTACAGCCACCACAACATCTCAGGGCGTTAGATAATCCCTCTCTTTTCTGTGCACAAGGATATGTTTTCAACAGTTCCTCCATTAAAGTCTTCTTTTTTTCAGCAGGACATCCTGAGGCTACATAGGGGTTAATATGACCCAGTATCTAAAATAGGCCACAAACATTGCAGATATAGACCAATGATGGTAGGATGAGCTGTAAAAGCCATAGAATGCTTCCAGGAAGAGATGTTAAGAAGACAGGGGTTTATTGACATATCCTTGATGATCAACAGTTAAAATGAGCTGCTTGTTATATGATGCAGAGATTCTCATGCTCTGTTTGATCCAAAAAGGGAAGCTAAGTTTAGACAAGATTTTCTTGTACAAAAAAAGGAAAGTTCAAGTCCAATTTATAATTCATAATATGTTAAAGGAAAATGTTAAATTCCAATATATCATTTTATAAAGATCCAGCTGACAACATTAGCAAATCTAATAATGTTTGGTTGTCACCACTATTAATGTAAAAAAAAAAAGTGTGGACTTTGACAGGGCAAGGTAAAGAATTAGACATACTGTCCGAATTTCTGTCTGATTTAAAACTGTATTTACAAAACCTTAAACAAGCTAAAGTTATGGGTTTTGGTTCAGGGGCTGACCTGAAAGTTTAGAGTTTGCCTGAAGTGAAATAGTTACTTTGATGTTGCTAAATAAGTTATCAGTGAAACGCCTGCATACTGTGCAATCCTGTGGCTTTGCACATGATCACATTTTAGAATTGAACTTTGAAGTTTTATTTGCAATGTTTATATTTCATTAGAATGTCATATCAAAATTAATGGAACAAGCATTCAGTACTCAGAGAGTGACAGGACGTTTGCAGTAAAGATGGAAATGCACAGAGAGAGATTGTTTGCACAATCTGTGTTTGAGGGGGCAGGGCATTTGGGGTCAGGGGTCACAAATGAAACAAATTAAATGTGAGCCGTGGCCCCCAGGGGAGACATTAGCAGGCCACAGAGATGGGATCCAGATGGGAGACCATGGGAGAGGTGTACAGAGGACTGTGCTCCTCTCTCCCTCTCTTTCTTTTTTTGCCTTTCCTTATCGCACTGTTTAAAGTTCCCAAAAAGAGCAGCATCTGTTGGACGTCCCATGTCTGTGACAGAGGCGTCAAGGTAGCGGGCATGCCCTTCTCTCCATGTCTCTCCCCCAGTCAGCTTGTCTGCCACCCCCGTCGTACATCCAGTCTGTCAGCAAGCTCAGCCCAACTTACCTCATGGTTTTTATTTATCCGTTTCACGGTGGGTTTTGCTGCTTTGCCCCCCTGATGTGGTGTTAAATACCTTCTGGGGTTTTGCTTTAGGCTATATTGGGTGGGTTCAATCTTTCTACTTATATCATATAGAAGCATTCTTAAACAGGAAACATAGCCTGAGAGGCTGAGCCTTTGCCCCCCTCCTTTCTCTTTATTTTTTATTTTGGAGTAGCAGTGAGGCAATGGAGGATTTGCACTGCCTGGGAAAACCTATTTGAGGCAAGGACGAAAACAGGGAGAGAAGAGAAAAGGGGGGAGATGAAAGTACATAAGAAGTAAGTGAGAGCAGAGGAAAGAAAGAAAGAAGCAGACGAAATGAGCGCTGTCTGACAGGTGGCGCACAGCTTGCTAACCACAGAGGAAGCTGTGATGCTGGCGTGGCGTCATTGTCGTTTTCACAGGGTTGGAAGCTGAATGTACATTGCCTAATTGTTTCTTTCAAACCACTCCCAAATATGCATCCAGGAACCATATTAACACACATGCAGCCACCCAACAAATGACACACTGCCAGTGTATAGCTGTACCCTGCCCCTGCAGATAGTCCCACTCTGCCTAGAATTGATCCAGGTGGCCTTCTTATGCCTTCTGCCAGCCTCTCCCCTAGCCCTCTGGATGAACTGTGACCCCTACCAGTTCAATCCTCCTCTCTCTTGTTGCTCTCCGGATGGCATCTGGACAGAGCTCTTAAAAACTAGTTTATTTATCTGCTCTGAGATTACATATTTATTAGGAACAATTTGCACACATAGCTGAGGGGGGGAAAAGAAGTTCACTGCTGTGGAGCAGTGAATCTGGGCTGTTGCAGTCTTTCCAAACCCTCAGGACTTTGGGAACACAACAGTCTTGCATATTGGAGCCAGGCCTGGCAAGACCAATGGGCATGCCTGTGAGCTGGCTGAAGGCATGTCTGCTTTACTTTCTTTGTCTCTCCCTGTCACACTGTTCCAGTACATCTCTCTCTCTCCTTTTCTCACTCTGTCAACCTCTAAAGTGGTAATTATGTTGGCTGCATGCAGGCTTTAATGCCTATGCCATTAGCTGGCTGTATTTTTATCCCCTAGTATTTACCCCAACAAGGCACTCTCATACAGACTGCAGCAAACTTTATGGCCAATTACATGCCTTGGGGATTATTCTCAGTGAAGACATGGTGTGGCAGCACTGGTTTAGTAGCTCCATGACTAGCCCACCTACCACCCAAGCCTTTCAAGAGAAATGCTTGTCCTGGTGTGCAGTTAATGTGTACATAAGGCTTTGTCTGAGGGCATAGTAGAGGGCGTGCCAGACATATGAGTTAAAGGTGCTATATTTGAAATTCAGAGCATTACTATAGAAGCAAAGACTATTTGCTATGTAACGATATAGTGGAGTAATGTCTACCTGAGCAGAGATTGAAGTTGCTCTGTGTGTGTGTGTGTGTGTGTGTGTGTGTGTGTGTGTGTGTGTGTGTGTGTGTGTGTGTGTGTGTGTGTGTGTGTGTGTGTGTGTGTGTGTGTGTGTGTGTGTGTGTGTGTGTGTGTGTTGTAATCCAAGTTTTTCTTTGCTTAGTTTATACGTAGCCGGTCCAGCTGCGTGTGCATGATAGTGTATGTGAGTCCCAGTGTGTGTGCCGCACTGGGTAGCTAACAGCCGCCGCTCTACACTGCGCTTATTTTGCGGTGGGAAAAAAAAGCAGGTGGAAATAAATGATAAATAAATTGCTATAACTTTGGCTTTATTTTGTTAATTAAACTAAGGATGTAAAGTATATTTCCTCACAGTAATGTTTGGTAAAAAGTATTTTTCATTAATATCACAACTAGGGTTTATGAATGAGTATTGATACATTTCAGTCTATACTCAGCCCCAGTGATGTACATGCTGCCATATAGAGCTGCAAGTTAGTTGATTAATCTGCAAGTTATTTTCTTGATTAGTTGTTTTCTCTACAAAAGATCATAAAACAGTAAAAAACGCCTATCACAATGTCCCATGTCTAGAGCCCAAGGTTCAAATGTCTTGTATTTAACAGTCCAGAACAGAAAAATATTTCAATATAATCTATGGCAAGAATTTTAAGAAAATGTTTGACTTGTCATATGATACATGTGTGTATCTTATTTATAGGGTGGCTGTTGCGAGAGGTGCGAGGAAACTGGATCAAGCAGCGTCGGTACTGGTTCGCGCTGAGCCAGGACTCCCTCGACTACTACAGCGGACCAGAGAAAGGAGCCCGCAGACTGGGCACGCTGGTCCTCACCAGCCTCTGCTCTGTCATCTGGCCAGACAAGCAGACATACAAGGAAACAGGTGAGGAGCACTCAGGCGGGCTGATGCATGGCTGACTCACGCCCATGTATGCTTGCCCGTAATCTCTGTAGAGTCCAGTAGGACCTGTGTTAATTCCCTATGTGTTATAGTGATCTTTTTTTTTTTTTTTTTTTTTTTAAATATGTAAGCAACTTCATGTGGTTCCCTTTCCCTTAACCATGAGTGCTGTATTTCTGAGTAAGTTTGGGAAGCCCCAGCTGTGTTTGGTCCAAGATGTGGCTCAAGGTTGGTCTAGAAACCTCACATCTGAGTAATCAACGGGGGCTTCCCCCTTTCCTTTCTGGGATGAAAGAAACATAAGACACAGAGAATATAGAGGAAACGATTTTCTGTACGGGAAGAGACACAGGGATGACTTGTCTATTTTCAAAGCTGTATTACTCAAACATGTTTTCCTCTCTCTACGTTTGTCTGCCTGCCCATCAATGGAGGGGATTATGTCCTGCTGATTTCCCCAAACCGCTTAAACTGTCCAAACCATTGTATGAACCGAAACCCAAACATAGTTTTTACTAACTGAATATGCCAGGGGACTTTTCTGGACAGAAGTGCACTTTCAATAGTGGCTTTGTCACAAGCACGATTGGGCGTTTCACTACGGAATAACTTTATGTTCCTCCTAAGTCACTGAGAAAGTTGCATGAGGCATTTACTTCCTCTGTGTATTTTCAGGTTCTTACCATAAAATAGTAGTTCCCCTTAAGGGTTCTATCTCTGGCATCATTGCAACTTTACTGCAGAGTTAGTTTAAGGACACCAAGCAGGTTCATAGTGAACCTGGCAATGGCAATATCACCATGTTATAATCTCAGTTGTCAGACCTCTTAATTTGAGGTTTGTACTTTACCAAGAACCTAAACAAAGACGTATGTGGTGCCAAGTCACGTAGCAGGAAAGGCTGATAACAGCCGTGGGTCTGCAGACCCGGCCAGGCTGCCAGGGTTACATCTAATACTTCCTCTGCACATGGAGGAAGTGCGTCTTTTTTAACTTTTTGTCCAAGAAGAGTATCACTGAGGGATTTGACACTTGTGTTCATGCTCATCGATGGAATATCTGATTTTGTTTGGTTATGGCATGGTCTGAGGTTCCTCTCAGGCTGACCTTTGATTCTCAATGAAACCGAGAGAGGAAGTCAGGGAGAGGGATTCACACCAGATATGCGGGGTGTCTCATGCAACTGTGACCATTCACAGTTCTCTTCCCCATTTACATTTAATTTTCAGATGAAGTACAGGTTGAATTTCAAGTGCCAATCATCATATAAAATGCTCTGTTTTTGTGTCTCTGCGTTTCTTCCAGGCCACTGGAGCATCACAGTTTATGGGCGGAAGCACTGCTACAGGCTATACACCAAGCACTTCAACGAGGCTGTGCACTGGGCATGTGCCATCCAGAAAATCATTGATACCAAAGCACCAGTGGAAACACCAACACAGCTCCTGATTCGAGACGTTGAGGTGGGCCACGCAACACACACACACACACACACACACACACACAAAAAACATACACATACAGTGCCCCTCCCCCCCCATTATGTTACCATGGAAACCACACGGCCCCATTAGCACTGAAGTCCAAAGTTTCCCTGCTTGTCTTTCTCTTTTGAATGATCTCATCTTATTTCCACCACACTGGAACAGGACATAATAACAGACCTGAATCAGAGAGGTCATTTCAAGATAAAGTTAGTTCCAGTTATTGGGTGCTCAGAAAATGTTTGATTAGTGGGATTTGAGAAGAATGCTTTTTGCTTTACCTGCTCATATGGAAGGAGAGTGAAGTGTATTTATAAGGGACAGCCATATTTTTAGACCAGCGGTTGCTAGAGAACACAGCATGCTGGAATCTCATTGAGCAGACAGATGACTCGACTTGCAGCCTCTGAGGAGAAGAGAGGGGCAGTTTTGGCAGAGGAGGTTGGAGGAGGGCTTGGCGTGAAGCAGAAGGGACAGATAAGCGGCCCTTTGCCTGGCCCCCTTTCTTGGTAATCTCCCAACGAGAGTCTCTAATCTCAAAGAAAGTGATTAATCTGCTTGCCTCCGTCTGCCCCTGTCTGCTTCGCCAGGAGGGGCCAAGTTGGTAATTTGGATGAGCCTGGTGGGCCTGCTTTTAAAGTGCACCTCATTCATTGTTTTGCTTTTCCCACCTGAAGTCTCGCCATCGGTCTTTCTCTCTCACACTGTCTCTCAGTCTGTTGCTTTCTTACTCCATCACCTTGACACAAAGGCACACTTTCTCAAATAGGCGAGGTATTTCCCCTCTTGAGTGTGAGATTAGAACTGCTGCTGCAAAAATCAAAGAGAGAATGAACAAGAGAGGCTTTGTGTGAACAGGACTGCTCTCTTATCTTTTAAAATATAGATTCATGTTCCAACCACAGACACAAGGGAGAGCAGGGATTGCAGTGTTAGCCTTAAACCTTCAGCCAGAGGCCATGTGTGAAAGAGAGAAAAATGGAGAAGAACTGCCCTGTCGTCAATCTCACACCGTATTTAAGAGACAAAGGACAAACAAAGTGTGAAATGAATAGCCTAAAATGTGTTGTAAATATCCATCACAGTTAACATACAGACTTCCTGGCCCAACTCTGACCGACTATAATTTTCTGTGCACTGAGATATTATCAGCGACATTTCAGGTGCACATAATTTTGCTTTCACCTGCAAATGAAGCGGTTTAGATAATTTAGCCTTCTGTTTTATCATCTGAAAGCTTTTTTTTTTTTTTTTTTTGCCTCCACTGCCCTTGTAATCTGCTGTATCACCAGATCTTAGCAATTTCTTCGGTGAGCATGATGTTGTCATATATCTTATAGAAATGACAAGACAAATTGTTATAAATGAGAATTATACAAATTGATAATTTGGAAAATTTGCTTATTCACTCTCATGCCGAGAGTTAGATGAGAAGGTTGATACCACTCACATGTCTGCATGCTATGTTTGAAGCTATCGGCTTCCAGGCTAGATGTTTCCCCATTTCCAGTCTTTGTGCTATAGTGTTAAGTTAGCCAGCTGCTGGCTGTAGCTTCATATCTACCATGCAGGCTTGAGTGTGGCATTAATCCTCTCATCTAGCTTTTGTCAAGAAAGAGAATAAACGTATTCCACAAAATGTCAAACTACTGCATGTGTCAGGAGAAGACCAAAGGGAATAAGAGACAGTCTATGGGCCTAACCATGTACGTACAGTGCAAGTATTTCATCTGGGATGTTGTGCTGTATCCTGCCACACAAGATCCACAGGGCAGCATCTCATTCCCACATTTGAAACAGACAAGCCTGTCACTATTGTGCACCAAACACTTCAGAAGAATGTGTCAACTTTACCCCACTAAGAAGGGGGGGTAAGCGGGCTTGTCTTGAAGCCAGAGAGAAAGGGCGGCTGGTTTGAGGGTGTGCAGAGACAGAAGGGATCCAGAGCAGTGGCAACGTTACTAATGAGCAACAGGTGCTAGAGGGCAGTAGCATGGAAGCCATCTGTACCACTGGAAGGCATCTATCCACATAGGCAATGAAAGACACAAACACGCACACTAAACTCATTGACACCAGCAGATAAAATATAACGTGTCAGTCGTGCCAGTGCGGTTTGCTGGGTCATCACTTGACCTTCATGCTGCTTTGAAAGTTGCCAGAGCTGAATTGTGACCCTGGTCACATCGACCCCAGTCACCCCGGACAGACAAACACACATGCTCAATCACCCGCTCACTGACTTGCTTCCAGCTTGCCTGCAGGCATATTGAGTGCAGATGAAAGTTATTTTTTTTTACTGTGTCTATTGATGTTATCGTCACAATGTTTTTTCACTTGTGTGCTCTAGGAGAATAAGTTCAACCCAGAGGTAGTGGAGCACATCTACCAGCACAATCCCATCTTGAAGTACACCCAGAGCCCCCTGTACGCTCCTCTGCTGCCCTTCCCTTATGGCAGCCTGGAGCACACATGTAAGTAGTTAACATTTACCCATCAGGTATTATCATGGCTAGTCTGAAGTTGCACTAGTGTTCTCAAAAAATATTGAAGTATTGATACATATCAGTACTTAATATTTGCAACGGTTTCAAAACAAATTTTCAGCATAACGATACACGGGTTCCAGCTGCGCTTTCTGCGCTCTTGTCCCTCCGACAGGAAGTTGACACACTCACACACACACACACACACACACACACACACACACACACACACACACACACACACACACTTAAAAATGTAAAAATTGAATGGCTTTAATGTTGTGTCCATTTTTCACCATTTTATTGAACACAGTAATGAATATCAATATTTTCGAAGGTATTGTATCGAAGTTAGAAATGCCAGTATCGTGACAAAACTAAGTTGCAGGTAAAAATGGTAATAATGGTAAACATAGTTTTACAGGCAACTAAGTGCTTGGAATTTTAGTGGGTTTAGATCTCAGAGGTGATGGTTGAGTCTTCCTTGACGCTGTTGTAAGACTAAATAAACAGTTATTTCTGCTATCTTGCTGAAACGGGCCACTCAAGCCTGTGTGTCTATCCAGTTAGCGACCCTTTACTGTAACTATTGTTCAAGGCTTTTATTGCTAATTGGAAATATGTGTAATAACTGTTCTGTTTGAATTGCTCAGAGGCAGCTTTTAGCACAATGCAATGCAGGACCTTTCTTGGCTTGGCTGTTTCAGTAAAACAAGTGCAAACAGGGGCACACCACAAAACAAAAAGATAAAAAAACACATTTAATACTATGTAATACAATAACAATATTATATTATGTAATAAATAATATACTATTATGTAATAAATTATAGTATTATAGCTTAAACGTCTGCTGCAACTTAATGTTTACACAACAAAATGTTAAAAAGAAAAATGGAGGAAAGAAAAATCAAATCAGAGTATAAGACAATGTTGCACTGCTTCTCTTCTCTCCAGACCACAGTGGGAAAGGCTATGGCTCGGTGCGTGAGGAGGCCGTGAAGCTCTTCAACTGCCTGCAGCAGCTGGAGTCGGCACGGGAGCCGGTTCCCATCATCCAGGGTGTGCTGCAGACCTGCCTGGACCTGCGGCCTCTCCGCGACGAGGTCTACTGCCAGCTAGTGAAGCAGACCAGCTACACCCCTGCCCCGTACACTGCCGCACACCTCCGCTACTGGCAGCTTCTCACCTGCATGAGCTGCACCTTCCTGCCTGGGCTCACTGTACTCAAGTACCTGCGATTCCACCTCAAGAGGTGAGATACTAAAGGGATCCTCAAATTTTGAGGAGGTAATACAGTTGACATTAATGTTTGTAAGTATTAAAATCAATAACTGGCCACAGTTTGTCTTCAGTTTTAGGTTGGATTTAGCATAGATGAATCCTTGGGAAAGCTGTTTACATCATCTCCTACTTGTAATTAAAAATGGAAAATGTTCTTGTTTTTGCTGGCTCTGATTTATCCCAATGGGAAACATGACTTGTTGAAGGCAGGTGGAAAAAAACACAACAGTGAATCCTTCAGTTTAAAGAAATAGAAACCTCAGTTGGAATATTGCGATGTTTTGTTTTTTATATTAATGAAAATGATTTTGCATGATCGGGATCCAAGTCAAGTTGTAGCAACAAGATGCAATCCCAGTCCCATAAGAATACTCCATCAGGGTGAATCAGTAGTGTGTAGTATCAGGGAAAACACGGGGTCTAGACGGTGGACAAAAAGCAGGCGCCAGCACCATGGACCACCAGTTTAGATATAGTAGCGTGATATGCCTTAACATTGTTAGCGTGTTCCCCAGACAGATCCAGTGTTTTAGGGCTGGATTTACAGGTCTGAATTAGCTCCTCTGTCATGCATGCTAATCTAAGTTATTAACAGTGCTAATCTCCTGCTCCAAATTTTCTGTCTTACGCCATACCATCAAACCACAAACATTTTCTATCAATATGTCTGTAATGGGTATCACCCTCTAGCTAATATAACGGTTGCATGCAATGGCGATTCATAATGACACCGTGGAACTCGCTGCCTGTGTGTTTTGATGCGTATTGCCATCGTTCTCACGCACTCTCTCACTCTGTGGATCTGTGCTGAGGCTGCAGCTGGGCAGAACTAAGACTGGAGCTGGGAAGTGAGCCCAGAAACCCTCCTCCACTCCCCCAGACCCTTGAGAAAACCCCCCAGGGAATGTCTGCTGTCAGAGAGAACTGGCCAGAAGAAAGAAAGCAGAGGAGGGGGCAAGAAAGGAGGAAAGAGCAGAGAGGGGTGAAGACAGGAGGGTATAGGAAGGATCACGCAGACCCAGTGGAACATTCCTAATTATGTTTCAGCGGGGTAAATCCCACCCTGTGGCCATATAGTTATGAGAGAGCGAGGCATTGGAGGGAATGAGAGGGCCTCTCGATGTCTGGCAGAATGTTTGAGGCCCTCTTGCTCCCCTCTCTGTCCTCTGTTACGTGTTTTTTGAGGCGGTCGTAATATGATTGTTTCCTTCCTATTTTCACTTTGTTTACACAGGGCTGAGCTCATAATTCCATCAGGTTGTATTTAACACCTTTCACACTGCGCAAAGTGTGTGACACTTCAGGCTCCAGTTGGAGTGTGATGTGTCCGCTGCCTTCGAGTCCCCTCGTTTAAAACAACAGCACACACACTCACCTACCACTCCTGGACACTCCACTGGGAGGAAGTGGCGGGTCATTCCGGTTCACAGGAGCGGAAACACCTTTTCCTGTTTCGTGCGCTATCCAAAGTCAAACATGTTTTCTTTGCCGTTTTCCTTTTCTTTGAAGGATTGCGGGATGTTGAGCCTTTTTAAGTCCTAAGAGCTAAAGTGAGAACATTTGTCATTCCTCGCCTCATTGACTCTCGAGCATTGCCAGCTCAAAGAACATAAAGAACTCGGTTAAATTAAAAGGATGACGCAAAGTCCATAATCATAGCATAACACTTTACAGACTTTTAATCACTGTTAACATCTCGAGCATTAACAAGTTCTCCCTTTTTAGTATTGAATATCATTTTTGCTGGCAAATATGTAGGAAGTATAAATGCGCTCACACACACACGACACGTATCCACCCGTCTCACTCCCACTCTTTCTTGCAGGATTCAGAGCCAGAGTCCCGAGTCTGAGATGGATAACTATGCGTCTTTCATCAGCGAGGCTCTGGAGAAGACCAAGTGTCGGGAGTGTGTGCCATCCTGGGAGGAGATCCAGATGCTGATGAGCAGACAGGAGATGCTGTGCACTGTGCACTATCCTGGCCCGTTATCCTGCCAGCTCTTCATCAGCTCGCACACTACGGCCAATGAGGTTTGGGCACATTTAACTGTATTCCACTGTAAAGCACAACTTTCTCAATCTTTCAGCTTCTCACGCGTTCCTGTTCAAAACTTTCTAGCATAATCTGGCATCTAGTGACATTACTTAACCGTGATGATAACAGAAATTGCATTTCTGCCTCGTCTGTTTTCACCTCTTAAAATGTAACCATTTGTGTGTCCACCCGTCCTTTCAACGCACTTCCTGTTGCCCCTCACCAGGTGGTTCGAATGATGCAGGAGAAGCTCGGCCTGCAGGAGAGCAAAAACACGTTTGCTTTGTACGAGCAGAATGCACTGTGGGAGCAGCCGGTCGCTGGCAGCGCTCTGATCGCAGACATCCTGACCAGGTTTGAAAAGTGATTGTCCGTCTTCACCCTGTAAAACAGAACAGACAGACACCCAGCGGAAGTCAGACACAATAAAACCAAGTAGACAGACACGCTATCAAAACACTTTGTCTCCGTCTGGCAGGAATCTCTTATCTATGTGTCACCCCTTAGATGAATGCCAACAGAGCGGTGGATTGTATATTTATCTTCGCTTGTCCAATTCCCATGCTGAGCGTTATCCAGTATCCTTGATAACTGGTGACCTTGTCTGGTCTTGTTGGTCAAACATGACACCTTACTGGGAAACTGGACTTGTGTCACTATTTCTGTCAGCTTGGCTGTTCAGCCAGTCGCTGAACAGCCAAGCTGAAGCTGATGTCATTTGGTTGCACAAGGCAAAGTCTCAAATTATACAATAATGCATCCAGCTGGAATAAAAGGGACCTTTTGTTTTTGTTCGGTTTTTTGGACATCTGTGTGCTCACAGTTCTGGGTGACAGAGAAAAAATGCAAACAAATAAACCGCAACGTTACTAAACAACATTATTACACATTGAGGAGGCAATATCTTGTAACCTATTAACATCTAGACTTTTAATTTTTAAATAATTTGTTCACTTTCTGTCTCTTCTGTGCAGCCTCTCCACCAAAGAGTCCGAGTCTAAATCCCAATGGAAACTGTGTTTCAAGCTCTACTGCCTGTTGGATGCTGACAGCATATCAGTGGACAGCATTGAGTATCTCTTCCTCTTTGAGCAGGTAATGTAGCAGAACACAAGGCCTCAAAGGGCAGAGTCCTCCTTGGAGAGTGTCTTTGGTATGAGAGGCCATTTCAGTGCTGATAATGAGATATAATTCATTGTTCAGCCGTGACTCATTCCTCGCATTTCATTGGATTATTACGTTTTACTTAACAATCATTAACGTCTTATAGGCTGTGATTGCAATAAAGCACAGGGCATAAAAAAGCATGACTAAGAGCACTGGCTGTAGTGCAGAGGGGGTAAAAGGCAGCCAGCACTGGCTTCATTAGAACATTTTTCCTGAGGACTCCCATAAATGAGTTATGGGACAAAATAAAACAAGGTGGGGTAGAAGGGATTGATGGCAGGACTGAGGCTATAACTGACAAATTTGTTCAGTCTCTCCCTGTTTGTCCTCACTTTGGCCTTTGCTCTGCAGTGCCATGAGATGGTGGTGCGTGGCCAGCTGCCAACCTGTGATGAGGACCTGCAGGCCTTAGCTTCCCTGAGGCTTCAGTGTCTGATGGGTGACTTCAGCACACATGCCCCCTGCCCTCCTCTGGACGAGCTTTACCCAGGTCACATGCTAGAGGCTCGGGTCGTCATGTCCCTTTCTGCGCCCCAAGCATTGCCTCCTTGCCAGGTGGCGGCTCAGGACTGCCCCACGGCACAGCGCTTCCCCACGGGCCTTCTGGCAGGGACGCTGTGGAGCCACACAGCTATAGCAGCGCACAAGCAGAAGGTGGAGCAGGACATGCGTCTGCGGAGCCGGCTGAAGGAGGAGGCAGCAGCTGTCATGGGATCCATCTTGGAGCGCTGGAAAGGTCTGGCCGGCTACAGCCGCAGGGACAGTATGGCTGCCTACCTCACAATTGCACGGCAGTGGTCGGGCTTTGGATGCACTCTTTATGAAGTGGACTTTTACATTGTGAGTATTGTGGGGTTTGCTTTAGTTTTATTGTTGGATTAAAAGGTTTTCACTCCCTCAGTGCTGAAGAGTCACTTGGACTCTTGAGATGAATCAAAGCATAGCTGTGAGCTGTCCTGACATCTGCTTACCTTCTCCTCCCCCCCAGAGTTCGACAGGGAGTTTTTCCCAGAAGCTGTGGTTGGGTGTAGCTGCTACATCCGTGTCTCTGTATCGGCAGGGAGAGGCAGAGGCCCTGGAGTCCTTCCCTTATGGCCAGATCTGTTCTTACGGCGTATCTGATAGCAACACCTTCAAGATCACAGCTGGGGATCGGGATCTGCTGTTTGAAACCACCAAGGTATAGTGGCTCACGCCCCAGGTTATCATGTACAGTCTGAAGGTTAAAGGAAGTAAAATCTTTATTTTTTTTTAATTACTGGAGATGTTTCTCCACTGAGCTTAGACACAAGCTATCTCCACTGTAGTCAGGATTCAGTTTGTTTACAGTGCAGGGCCAAGTGGCCTTATCACCATGCAATGTTCTGCAGAGTAAGTGAAAGAAGCATGCTGTCTGCTCATGATACCCCCCCCCCCCCCCCCCCCTTCCTCCAGCTCTCTGACCCACTTTAAAAACACTCATTAATTTGGTCTAAATAGAGAGCACACAACCTGCCCCTGCTCTCCAACCGATGTTAACCACCAAAAGTCTAACATCCTGGCATTAAATGGCAACTGGGGGGTGAGTTTTATTGCAGTGGTTAAATTAAAATATTAGGCAACATTTCTCAGAAGCATGGATGTTCTTCCAAACAGACATTTTTTTTTTTTAAGCAGAGAACAAATCTTGCCTTTCACGGGGCAGATTAGCTTGCATCTTCCCACGCGGAACAAAAAATCCCTCTGTGATCTCTCATGGGGCACAAAAGTGGCTTTTATTTATTTATTGGACGCACAGGCGAATTGAAACGGAGCCCAGTAAGGCTCCTACTTTTATGAACTTAAGGTCTCATATTGCTCTAACAGGAGCGTGCAGGCCTTTTGAGCTACTGGGCAGGAAAAAAAGAGAGAGAGAGAGAACGAAATGGCAGGGGGTGATTGTGGTTGGGCCTGGAGCTAAGGGCGAGATTTGCTGCTCATTCAAGGGTGACAGTTAAAGTTGAAGAGTAGGTGTAGGTTTAAACTTAGAGACTGTTTTACTCTATGTTCTCACACACCATGTTTAGGCAAGCATTAGCAGGACTAAAGTAAGGGTAATGGTCACAGTGGCTTATGGTGGTTTGGTGGTCATGTCCACCAAGGTCAGGGTAACAGCGAGACAGATGAACTCAACAGTGCACTTACTTTTTTCTGATGCTGGATAAAATATGTCAAAGTGATGAAATATCCAAGTACATGTAATGCTTCTTTTTTCTGATCAAGGTGTGTGTGTGTGTGTGTGTGTGTGTGTGTGTGTGTGTGTGTGTGTGTGTGTGTGTGTGTGTGTGTGTGTGTGTGTGTGTGTGTGTGTGTGTCTCTCCTCCAAATTCTGCTAAACAACATCATCCTTGGCTTCTGGAGGATGCAGCTGGATGACATCATCCGTCTCCACCCTTGTGTGACAGTGCCAGACAGACACTGAGACTGCCACCAATCTGACCTCTCTCTCTCTCTTTCTCTCTCTCTCTCTCTCTCTCTCTCTCTCTCTCTCTCTCTCTCTCTCTCTCTGTCACAGCTGACTGAGATCATGCAGCTGATGAATGCGTATTTCAGTGCCATCCGTCACCAGCGAGGGAAAGGGGAAGATGCGGACATCACCATAACAGAAAGCACAGGGGTGGGATTCCATCACCTAGCCTCAACACACAAACACACCCTCCTGGAGCTGCCCTCGCACCCAGTTTGAAGGAGACCCATACCTGGACACCCCCCAACCTCCAACCCCCCACCGTCCTCCTCCACGTGGCCCCTATGAGGCCCAGCCCTGGTCCTCAGGACACCACGCCTCCTCCACTGGGAACGGCACAGCAGCCAAAACAAAGAGAGGGCTGTTTTCGCTCCCCATCCGTGAAAATAAACCCTTGCTGAGCTTTCCAGCTGAAGGAGCTGGCCGATGGAGGAGGAGGGGGGGGTGTCGGGACGGGACGGGAAGGCAAGGGGGTTCTGTTTTGCAAGTGAGGTCAGAAACCCACAGAAACCAATGCGGTTGCTGATGAGCTGTCACACACCCTCCACCCCATCCTGTCACGCAACCACCTCTGATACCCTACATGGCAACACCCCCCCCCCTCGACAATGTGAGACGTTGGCGTGAGCCTTGCTGCATCTGGGAGAGAAGGCATCACAGTTAGGACTTATGGCAACAATAAACTGTGGTACCCCCCTCATGAAGGTATGGTTTAGAGTGAAAACACTACTCTTTCTCTCTCAAAGTGTGCCATATTTGTATTGCCTTTCCTAGAAGGCAGTCGTCCCTCATGCACTGCTGGAATAGTGTTGGGAACTTTCAGTGACACACACACACACACACACACACACACACACACACACCTCTGTCTTTGTCTCTCTCTCTCTTTTTCTTACACACACACTCACTCAGTCACTCTCTCACGTGCCCTTATGCTGACATGTTCATCAGAGACGGTCCGTTTTCATAAGGTCTCAGCCCGGTTTGCATTACCTGGAACTGTTGATGCAGTCAGCCATGTGAACTTGGAACTGGAAACAGATGTTGAACTCTGTAGCTAAGTCACTTTGGCTGCCATTGCCATCTAGACTCTTACCGATGGGATTATCAGTGTGTGTGTGTGTGTGTGTGTGTGTGTGTGTGTGTGTGTGTGTGTGTGTGTGTGTGTCTGTCTATTTGATCAAGAAAAAATGTTTCCTGGATTACACATACAGGATCTGATTTAATTTTGTCTCACAGAAAACCAAAGGATTGTGGAGCTGTTTATACGTTGTTCCCAAATTCTCTCCTGTGTCCTTTGTTGTGCTGCTTGTCTTGGCTGTAATCCTCGACGCGAAACTTTGTTAACACTTGACTGATTGGATAATTTTGCTTATGTCAGTTACTATCCTCCTATACTATACAGCTCTACTCTGCTGAAAATAACAGGTGCTTCTCTGTTTATTGTTGTTATTTTCACAAAATATATATATAATGGAAGAAATCAAACAGAGTACACATAAACCCTTAGTCAGAGATCTGGATCATTTAAGAAGTGACGCCATATTTACCATGCAGTTCCACATCAGTCCCCTGCTATTTAAACAGAAACCTTTTTAATCAGGCCAATGGTTGCTTTTGTAGTATTATTTATGCAAACTTTGCTATTTTTTTACTGTTCTTTATGTCTTAAATGCAGACCCAGATGTGTTTTGATATAAGGTTAACCAAGAGCCATAAATGCTTTTGGTTCTGCTCCTTAAAAGCAGTTCAGATGTGTGAATCCTGTGTAGCTCCATCTTTGTGTTCACTGTTCGAGTATTCTTGTGAAGCCAAAGTTTCGCCAAGTCATGGGTTTGAGCATGGACCAAAGATGTTTTATTTTTTATTTTATTTTTATAACAATAAATTATCCCAAAGCAGTAAAATCCCCCAATCTATATTTGACTGTTTTCAAATTTACTAATTTTCTTTAAACTCGAATGTCAAATATGAAGACATCCTGTTGTATACGTTGTACTCCTTATTTTAATGTAGTAGATTACCGTTTAAGACTTTGATACCGTAGATAGGCTTTGTAAATATCATTTTAGAGTACAGTCTGCTACACCACCCCATGCGATAACCAGCCTCACCATGAAAGGCCTTGACGAGTCATTGCACAGTCAGCCCCGTCTCCTGCTCAGAAGCAGCTCTTTGCTTTTTCTACTGCAGCTGCAGGCAGCTCCGAGCTCCAAGTTTGAAAAGCAGATAAATCAAACTGCCGATGTTGTTGCTTTGTATTAAGCTTGTTTGTATGCTGCATGGTACCTTTTTAATGTAGTGTGTGTGTGTGTGTGTGTGTGTATGTGAGTGTGTGTATAGTTAATTGCACTGTTTGTTTTTAACTAACTTGAAAGTGCAATAAAAACTATAAATACTGTATGTAATTAATAAAAAAAAACAGCACCATTTTACCATATTTAGTGTCAAGTAGTGTTTTGTAGCCTCAGCCGTCATTTCCTTTGTTTCATTTTCAGAAAATGTGCCTCGACTAGCGAAGCAGTGCGAGACTATTGTTTTCAACCAGACGTTTTCTAGAAGGCTGACGTTCGGCTCCAGCAGCAGAGCTGAGAGCAGCAGAGCTGAGAGCAGCCTGCCCTGGAAGCGTCTCTGGATAAAAACAATGGCCGGTTGAGCAAACGTTGCTAAGTGCCTTAACGTTCCCCTGTGGTAATGAGCCTTAACTGAGTTGGATGAACTGCCACCAGAACACTGCAGCTCCAGGTGAAGCAAAAGTGGCGTTTTATCATTTTGTAGATAGGTTAGACTAATGGAAAAATGGTAGAAAACGTGTTTATTCATCATTTCAAACAGGTCCAATGAGCCAAGCAACATGAAACAGTACATTAATTTAATACAGAATGCCAGTGAACCAGCAATTAGTTAAAGTATATTTACAGGCATAGAGATGAAGCGTTAACATGAGATCCTTGTTCATCGGTGCAAACTGTTACCTTTTCTATTGTACCTGACAAACGCCGTTGAAATGTCAACATTTTTGGCTCAGGCCCAACTGGACATTCTTGTTGATCACGTACAGCGGTAACAAATGAGCAACGTGTGTCAGCAGCAGACAGTACAAAGCACCAAGACAGAGATGTCCGGGGTGCCTGCATTACCCATCATGCAACACGGTCCGCCAATCTTACTCCCATCACTCGAGGCAATCATGTCTGTAGGCTGTGGACGTTTTACTGTAAATCTACTGCACAAAAACGTAGTACTGTAGTCAGTACAAAAATAGAGCAAAACAAGGCAACGGTTGTCTGACATTGCTGAAAACAACAGGCTACAAGGCAGGGAAGCTGGATATAGGGGAAAAAAAGAGAAAAAAACTATCAACAGACGTTTATAGATTGTTTTGTACAAGATATATTGATGCTCTCTGCACAGAAGAACTCTTACTTTCACTTCACTGGACTGTTTTATTTAAACTGGGTTTGAGCATCTCATGGATGTGATACAGTTCAGTCCATTTCACTTTTTGGTTAATAAAATAACTGTTATGGCTGTTAACAGTCATCCATCAGTCTCTTTTCAAGCCAATACGTATTTATTTTATCAGAGAAGCAGCTATAGCCAATGACCTGTCTTTTTGGGACACCTATGTGTAGGAGAACATATTTTGAAAAGTGAAGACGTTGAGTTAGAATAAACTATCTAAAGAATGTATGCCGACTCAACTGTAGTTGAGACAGAAGACAACATGTCCGTTCACTGTTCCTGCGTTCCCCAGGAGATGTAGTCGGGCCGCGTGGCCGCGCTGTACTCATCGATCAGCTGCTGGACCACTTCCCGAGAGTTGTCCAGCTCGTCGAAGTTGTCCTTGAATATGTCCTCTTTGCGGAACTGCTCCAGGAAGGCTTCCCGCTTACGCAGTTTGTCGTACTGCCGGCACGTCCGCTCAAACAGCTGTGGGGACAACAGAGACGACGTGTAAGCGATACGTTTCAGTTTCTCACTCTGACTTATTTAAAACTTTGAACACTTTTTGTTTTGTTTTTTAACTTCTGTGTTACCAGAAAGGAAAACGAAACGTATGACTGCATTTCCCCTTACTTGAATTAAAATGTGGGCATTATAATATGACCGTCTGTAAAGACAGGAAGTCATTTAATGACATCACAGGGCTGCAGTTTCCCCTCAACTTCACAGCTCGTGTTTTAAACCACTAAAAGGCGGAAAAAGAGGAATTCAACAGGATGAAAATCCAAAAACCTAATTTTTGTGGAATTCCCCTCCAACTGCTGACGTTTTAGGATAATGCACATCCTTCAAGTATTGGCTCAGAACAAACACAGGTCTCAACTGTATGAATGTCTGGACAGATTAAGGTGATGCAACTCCTCAGATGAGCACTTACAGAGGAGATACTTGTGTGGTTGGCCATCATCAGGCCGCTGACTCGGTGGGCCGAAGGCAGGTACGGAGACTTCCTGGACAAAGCCACCTGGATGCTGGCGGGACCCCAGGGAATGAAGCTGGCAAGTTTACGCTCCCGGATCCTTTGGAGGCTTTTGTGGACCTACAGTAGAGTACGAGAAAGTTCTTTAAGCCGTCTGGAATTCATACAAATGGAGATGGAAACCGGACGCTCGTACCTGCGTGGGGTCCACCTCTCCCTGGATGATGTTGAGGATGGCGATGTAGCAGTGGCTGGGCTGCCTCTCTCGTCCTGTGGACACCATCACGTTCTTGGGCTGCAGGAGCCTCCTCATCACATCCAGCACCGTGGTCTTCCTCACGCTAGCAACCTGAAACACGGCGCGTTTACCGACTACAACTTCTCAGGGGCTTTCGGTGCTTTAAATATGAACCGCGAATTGCAAGATTGCTTTTCATTACAGTCCACCGATGCTCTTATGTCACTCACCGACTGGTCAGTAGTAAGTGGTGTGTAGCCAGTCATGAGGAAGTGGAGGCGGGGTGTGGGGATGAGGGACGCGATCAGGCCAATGAGGTCGTTGTTCATGTAGCCCGGGTAGCGCAGCGTGGTTGTGCTGGCAGACATGATGGTGGAAACCTGTGTGTGTGTTAAAGGTACAGTACAGCTCAGACACAGGAGGTTTAAATGTACTACAATATGCTAAGAGCTTACACAGAAGTTATGAGGAGTTAGATTAATTCATTCATTTCAAAATCTCCAAGTGTGGTTCCTGTCAAACAAGCTGTTGCACCAGCTTGTTTGACAGCGCCTCATTTCCAAGGAAGCTGAAATCCGGTCCGACGTGCAACCGACTCGCCAAACTAGTTTATGAAGCTCGTCGAGCTGGAAGTGAGCGTCTAGTAGAGCCCGTCTCGACGTTCGCCTTTTGTTTGAACACAGCCTGGTAGTCGGGTATATCTAAACCCCCGCTGACTGACGAGCTGTGAAAACAACCGGAGGAGGAGGAGGCCGTAACAACTCACCAGCTGATTGATCTGGGAGAACGAGGGGTTCTGGATGTGCAGCCTGTCGGTGGCGATGCGATTCAGAGCCGTGTTATCCAACACCACCTGATGTGACGCGCACACACACACACACACACACACACACACACACACACACACACACACACACACACACACACACACAATTATTAGTCACATGAAGAGATAACAGAAAAGAAAGAGAGGAGATTCCCTCCTGCTACCGATGTTAAAGAAAGAGTAGGAGTGTGTCCGTGTGAGGACTCTTAAAGGGTAACACAGTGAGCCGAATGTTAAACACACATTGCACAGTTGCAACAGGGGGACAGATGCTATTAGCTCTCTGGCTAACTTAATCAATATGAAGGCCTTATGCATGACCCTGGAGGAAGTAGGTATTAGAGAGAAAACACCATTAGACTGCTGCAGCATCTCAGACTAACACAATCACCAATGTAGGACTGACTTTTATTAAGTTTGATTGCTGGCACTGCAGTCTGCTTCTTTATTAGTCTGTTACACAATCACTGAGGCGGCCTAAGAAGTGGGATTGTCTACTGACGTGAGAAGTTCCTCATTAGGGGAGTGCTATCGACGATATTGGGTGGACCTATTGTCCCCTCCCTACGTTTTTGTTTACGTTTCTAATTAGAGGAGGTTATTTGAGAGAATGTGAGTCTGATGAAGCGGCACTTGGTGTCAAACCGTTAAGTCTTCAAATACATTTTCTTGCCTTAAATCTGTAAGCTCCAGTTCACTTTGGACCTAAAGTCAGAAGTTTCCCCTGATTGTCACAAATGAGGTCAGTGGATTTTAGAATGACTAAAGGAACTGTAAAGTGCATCGCAATATCACGTTCATAACCTTATAAGACAAGCGACAACTGGGCAGTCAAATCACAAAACCACACACAGGGTGAGGTAACAATCTGTCTTGTTTCTTGTTTCAGCTCATTGATAGTGGAGCAGTTCAGCTACAGTGTTTTATTTTGAAAAGCTAACCGGGGCTCGTATAAAAGTGTGTTTTAAGCTTCATCTTGTGGAGCTTGTTTAGAGCCACGGCTGCGATTAATCGACATCCATTCAGCTGCTCACCACGCAGTCTGCATTCTGGGTGAGCCTCTTCAGCGTGAGCAGCGAGTTGTACGGCTGAACGACCACGTCGCTCATCTCATCCTGGTTTGGGAAAACAGAGTACGTCTGCACCAGCTTCTTTGGGTACCTGCAGGTCAGAATATGTAGTATTCACACACAGACACACCAGGGAACAAGTTGTTTTCCAACAAGTTGCATCTCTGTTTGTTGACCTGTCGTTGAGTTTCTCCAGCAGATAGGATCCGAGCCCCGAGCCCGTCCCCCCAGCGATGGAATGACACAGGACGAATCCCTGCGAAGACCAACAGTTACTCACGTTTACAGCAGTGTGCCACGTGTGTATGAAGCTCACTGTAAACTCCAGAAAAAGCCAAATGTGTGTGTGGGTGAGCATATGCCTCTCGCCCTTGGCAGTTATATAAATGGGAGTGCAGCCCCACCTCACAAATAGGCTCCCTCTCCCCCCCAACACAGCCCTGTAATACCTGCCTTCCACACTCGCCCGGCTATTATCACAAGACGTTCTCCACGCCACACCCTGCCAACACACACACACACACACACACACACACACACACACACACACACACACACACACACACACACACACACACACACACACACACACACGGCAGCTCGGCCCACCTTCTTAACCGACACACCCACACAAGAGCGCACACTAAATAATAATGTGGATGTGTTACAGAAATTGCAGACCTTGAGAGGAAATGTGAGTTTTTTTCTTTAATGGGAGGCTGGCAGCTGAATGAAGAAAAAGAGGCTAAGAATAATAGTGAGGCGTGTGTGGGGCTCTGCTAGTTTCAGGATGTCAGGCACCGGCACCATTTGAACACAGTTTGCATCAAGTCATTGGTTTCTATTTTACCGCAATAAAAGATGTAAGTCATGTTTGAGTACGATCGAGTGTTGCCTGATATTATTCAGACCGTGGATGAATTACTGAACGGGCAGAGGCCCCGGGGCCGAAGAGCTACACCTGCAAAATGTCACCGAAAGACGCCAAACCACCACAAACAAGTCGTTTCCTGTTTGTTTGAGCCGGTCTGGGTCATCGTGCTTTAATACAGGCTTGTGTCCATTATTCAAGACAAAGTTCCTGCTGTTTCCACAGGTTCAATCTGAAATGAACTCCTCCCACTAACTACAAACGATGAATGCTTTTGATGTTTTCTTGCATGTTTGGGGTACGAGTGTAAGTTGACTATGCTTTGTAATATTTCTGTCTACACGCAACAACATCACGTTACTTTTAAATCAGTTGTTGTTTTTTTTAAATTCCAGACTTGCCTCCAGACTGTCACTGCCATCTGCCTCCCGGTCAATGATGTCAAAGATGTCTTCTTGGATTTTTTTGCCCTAGAGGGGGAAGGATAAAAACCAGAGCAGAATTGTAGATGTATTACATGTTTGTTTTTGGTTTTTCAGGGTTCCAAAAAGAAACGCGTCATTCCCGGTGATCACCTGTGAATATCCACTAGCCCAGTTGTTCCCAGCGCCTCCTCCGTGCTCAGACAGGTAGATGTTCTCCGGGTTGTAAAGGTTTGCGTACGGAGAGTTGAGGATGGAGTGGATCACTCTCGGCTCCAGATCCAGCAGAACCGCGCGTGGGATGTAGTGCTCATCGTCAGCCTGTGGTGTTTTAGGAATAACCAGGAGTTATCTGGTGATACTGCTGTGTGTGTGTGTGTGTGTGTGTGTGTGTGTGTGTGTGTGTGTGTGTGTGTGTGTGTGTGTGCGTGTGTGTGTGTGTGTGTGTGTGTGCGTGTGTGTGTGTGTGTGTGTGTGTGTGTGTGCGCGCGCTTGTAGAGTCAGAGTTCCTTTCAGTTTACACTACAACCACTCCATCTAGTGGCACATAGTGTTGCTGCACAAAGACTGAACGTTCAATCTTCATGGTGAGCAGAAAACATGCTCCGTTTGTAACGTGTGATGTGAGCGATAATGTTACCTGATAGAAGAACACATCCTTTCTGTCGTTCCCTTCAGTAGCAAACTCCTCCACGATCCCCTCTGGACTGATGCCATGCTCTGCACACAGCTGCTTCCAAAACTCAAAACCAACTGCAAAAAAACGGGGGGGAGAGAGAGAGAGAGGTTAGCAGAGCGTTGACGTTAGGTAGCCGTTTGTAATCTTAATGATATCATAACCTGCGTTGTTGTCTGAATGACACCACGCAGGTAACGTCAGTTAACGGTAACGTGTCTTGTACTTGTAACGTTAGAGATCCCGTTACCCACTCGTAGGGTAAGCTAGGTCATGCTGTCGCTGTTTGTGTTTGCTATATTTAGATCTTTGCTAGATTTGATATTAGCACTCAGCTAGCTAACGCCTTTACGTGACAGATCATCCTAGCTAGCTAACTTAAATGTTGGCCATTGGCTAACGTTGTATGGTTCGAGTGTGAGAAGACGGGTAGCAATCTTAACATTCATCTCGTCGGTCACGTACTTTGATTTCCACACTGTCCGAGCTGGAGCGTTATGATTTCCCGAGGCATCTTCGGTATTGCGGTGCTCCTTATTTAGCTAGCCTGCTAGCCTGCTTGCTAGCTAAACAAAACAAGAAAAGTCGAACTGCTGCTCACACTGCTCCACCACCAGCCCGCTGCTTCCCGCTTGGTGCTGATGTGACGCTCCAAGCAGACTTCTTCTGCTGTGTGTAGGCGGATTGCTGAGCGACAATAAAGGTGACTACCGCCGACTACTGTGTCGGAGTTTGTCGAGTCATAAAGCAGACTTTTCAACACATTGCAAACCATGTTCCAGGCAGAAAATCCAGGTAAAATGTACGGACTCCTCGCTTTTACAAGCCAACTTCACATGAAAGCCATGAAGGTTGCGTCCATTCTCTGGTTTAAATTTGTTTCCAATGGCGATTTGAACGTTTTATTTTGAAAGTCTTTACCGGAAGTGTCAATGTTTCTACCTTGACGTTCACGGAGATGTGTTCATTCATTGCCCCCCAGTGGCCATTTTCTGTAACTACATATCTCTGTATTTTAAAAGAGAGAGGGGTACATGTTACAAAAACAGCAGTCACAGTTTACAATGTAAAATAATATGAATATCGTGTGTGTGTGTGTGTGTGTGTGTGTGTGTGTGTGTGTGTGTGTGTGTGTGTGTGTGTGTGTGTGTGTGTGTGTGTGGGTGTCTATTTTAAATGGACCAGATTTGGAGGGAGCTAAGTATTTGTATGACTGTGACAAATACTGTTGCTTCTACAATAAGATACATTTTTGATCCATAATGAAATTAGTTTGTTTGTTTGTTTGTTGTTTCGAGAGCGTTTAATGCTTGATTTGATCATAATAATCAGCCCCAGCTGTATTGTATATATTCTGCCTCTAAGAAAAACTGAGAAAAACTATAGATGCATGACTATAGATAGTGCATCTATAGTCATGAGTTTTTCTGCCCCCTTGTGGTCACAAAGTGTAACTGTAGCTGAAAACTGCTAATCAAGTTAGACACAATAGCATAGTGTTATTTCCGGTTAAGTCATTCGAAATAAAGCCATTACAGTAGGATGTAGTTATACACTGTGGCCACTGGATGGCACTGCAGACAGCTTATAAATACAGTTAACGCTTTTAATAAGCCATCAACTTCTGAGCCATTCTTCTTATAACAGTTTATGGTGCCAAGCCTAAAGGCAGACACAGTGGCGTACACAATTTTCCGATTTTCCATCTACAATATGTACAATCAATATTTTAAATGTCACGATAACGAACTTTTACATTGAAGATCATTTTGAAACCAGACCTCCTCTGTTGCATTTCTGGGTCACAGCTCGACGGACGTGTTTCTGACATTTCAATGTTTTACAATACATAGAATGTAATCACCCTTTTATTGCACACAAACTGCAACATATTTAATCGAACAACGGAGCCTAAATATGTTTTATTTGCTCAACTTTATTTGGTTCGCACACTGCCATGCACAATTATAAATGACAAACTAGAAACAAAAGAAATAGAAACATGACTATTTTAACCTAAAGGAGGTTTTCATGATGGCTTTGACACGTTTGTCAATTCAGGCTACTGCTTCAAAGTAAACAAAAACAAACGATTCCCATTGCACTTGAACGCAGCATGACGCAGGGCCTGAAGGGACTCTGATTGGTCCGTTGAGGACTCAGAAAAACAGGAATCAGGTTACGCCATATTGTCAGCCTCAGAAGAGAGCGCGTCATTTCTTAAAAAATGCCGAAATAGTACGTGTCATCTTACTTTAAAACATGTCGTCACTGTTTTTAATAACATGCTTGCTTGTATTATAATGTGGTCTTTAGTGTTAGACGCTATCACGATGAGACAGCTAGCTTAGCTTAGCTGTTAGCTTAGCAATTCATTAGCCGAGACCTGTTAGCCGATGTTGTGAGTGGAGCTGCTCCGTGGCGCTGTGGGTCACCGCATGTAACGTTAACTCTTTCTACTAATGTCTTTATTTAACAGGCGGACTTTATTGACTGTACACGCTAAAATGGCGCACCTTGGTGCAACGGGAGACGCAGCTGCGGATGATTGCTCCGTCCAGCAAGGGTCTAGTGTCTGCCTGCGGAGTCGACCGTGCTCCAGCGAGAGAGACGGTGATGTCCGGGCGGTCAAAGCGGCTCTTCAGTCCAGGCTGGGGCCCTACGAGCCGGTCCTGACCTACCTACAGTCCGTCCTGGTGTGGGAGAGACCTCTACAGTGTGTGCTTCTCTACACCGCGGTCAACGTGGTGTTCTGGTGAGTTCCAGCTCTTACTTTAATACATTTTAATGGTTAACTCGTTGTGTTTGCCCGAGCTCGTGTTTACTAGTGTCATAGCAACCTGCTTTTAGACAATACAGAGTCGTCAGCAGGTGTGACCGCGTGACAGCTGGTGCTTTTTACACAAAGCAAACGCTTAACCTGTCAGTTGAAGACGAGACAGATGGCTGACTAGTGGCTCTATTTATAGACTCTACAGACACTTCTACCGTTTCCTTTAGCTTGATGACAGCGTGGTGCCGTGGTGTCATCCGCTTTACCAATCCTCTGCACTTTACACGTCAATGTGTTTTCACCACAGAAGTTAGAGGAATGTAATTTTAGTGTGGCGCAGCACATCTATGAGGCATTAAGCACGTGTCAGTGAATAGCAGTATATTCCTGTATGTCTGGTTTACCAAGTGTGATCAGCCCTGAGACCAGAACTGTACTCCACGAGACAAGACTTGGTTAAATTCGGTGACGGTGTTATTGTTGTACGGTAAGAAGCACTGACCTGAGGAGAAGCTGGGTCGGCCGGTCTGCTGATGGAGTTCAGTCATTCAGACTTTATTCCATTAGACCACCGGGCGTGTAAAGCCACTCGTCCACACACTCAGTGGCTAGTTTCTGCCCAAAGAAATGCACTTCTGATCTAATACATGTACTATGTTCATATCATTCTATACAATATTCATATGTGCACCTATTTGTTTAAAAGAAATACCTCTGTACATAATAGTCATGTCTATTCTTAATTTGTCCTTGTTATGTAACGGTTATGTGCAAGAAAACGGGGTCAAATTCCTCGTGTGTACATATTTGGCCAGTATAGATGACGAGGCGTTGCTCACTGAGGTCGTCTTGTTTTCCCTTTTTTAAAGCACCAGGTGGAAAACGGACATAGCTCACAAAATAATTCAGTCCTAAACTACCACACAATGAAATGCGTCTTCAGAAAGAGAGTTTAAGCATTTGTCAACAGGTGCCATTTTATTGTTTTGCATCAATTTGTAGTACAAGTACATATTGTTGTGTTCCTGTAGGGCTAGTTTTACTAAGACAATTACATTTTTTGTTTTTCTTAACTTAATTAAAATTAATGAATTAATTGCACTGCTGCCCCAAATACCAACACCTCTCGCTCTGCCAACAAACTCTTTTGTTTCGTTAATCTCTGCTGATTGGCAGAATCCTGTAACATTGTTGTAGTCAACACATTATGAGGTCTTGTGATCTGAAAGTGGAGCAACACATCGGGACGTTAATTGTTGTGGACAACACTCCTTCAAAGATGGAGCCACATTAAACAACACCTGCGATATCAAGAAGCAGCCTGTAGCTTTTCCATTGTAAGCGAAAAGGACATTTAACTGTCAACCCTTTCTTTGTTGGTCCCTCTTTAGTACATGTTATTAATACCACAGTAGTGGCATCAATATGTGAAGAAGAAAATGTCACATTCTTTCCTCAGTGAGTGTAATCTCATGCTCTATGTGCAATAAGTAGTGAGTGTAACACACACCAGAGGGAGGGGAGACTTCCCCTTTTCTTCATTCTGAGTAAAGGAAACAGTAGCTCACTACTCACAGTGTTCTATCACTTTGTATATCGTTACTGCTCTGTCTCTTCAGCTCTGTTTTTATCACCCTCCAGGTTCTTTGCCCTGACCTCACTGCGCCTGCTGTTCCTGCTGGCTTCTGGTCTGGCTGTGGTCGTCTGTGTTGATACCTGGAGAAATAAGATCTGGCCGGTGATCGGAGGTGATAGATGTGGATTAGTCAGAATAGATATGTAATCAGTCCGCAGGGAAAGGGATTTCTATTCTAAAAACAGTTAGTAACCTGATTTTGAACTTGTGTCACAAACCAAGAGATCAAAGTGCTGAAACATTTGAGAAGAAAATGCAACACAATTTTGACTTTTTCTATGTTGCACATGTTTCTTTAAGTGATGAATGTTCTCTCTCTACACAGTCAGAAACCTGGACGACTCAGAAAATGAGAGGTTTGTTACTGTAACCATCCGCCTTAAAAGATAATACCAACAATAATACTTGTATAATGCAGATAAAGGTATTAATCATTTACCTTTTTTTTTTCTTTTTTTTTTTTCTTCTTCTTCTTCTAGCTGGGGTCTGGTGCAGCCGGGCATCCTCAGTGTGCCTGAGCTGTGCCACCACATCGCTGAGGCCTGGGTCAGTGGAGCAGTTCTCTTATCCAGTGTGGTGCAGTACAAACAGCATCACCCTGGCAAGGTGAGCGCCGCACACAATAGGAAAAAAAACCTATATATATATATATATATATACACACACGCACACACACGCACACACACATACACATACATACATACATACATACATACATAGCACATCATCTGTTTTTGGTATGGGAACACATCTTTTAAATGTAATGTCTGTCACATTTTATTTCGAAATCATGCAAAATCCCAAGTATATTTAAAGTCATCAGGTTGAAATCTTATTCATTATTCTCAAACTAGGCACAACAATTCATCCCATATTATAATTATAGTGATTATGATAACAGTGAGTGAATGAGTGAATGTCAACATGTTGTCCAGCCCTATTCTGGTTGTACGCATCAGATGTGACATGTACCATCGTTGTGTGTATGGTACATGTGTATATGTATAGTATTCTAGGTGCTGACTTGACTCCCTGTGTGTTGTTGCTCTGTGTCAGTTCTGCATCCTGACCTGTGGAGTGTTCAGCTGCTTGGCTGTGGTTGGAAGCTACATTCCTGGACTGGTGCTCTCCTACTCTGCTGGTGAGTCCCGGCGGTTTAATCGGTTCTAACTACAGATCCCGGCTCCTTCACAGGGCCGCATTGGCAGGGAAACTCAGCTTGACTTAAAAAATACATGGGTGCTGAAACCAGATCTGTGGGGCTCCAGTACCAGAGCCTGGCCTGTGAGGTGATTTAAAAACCCGGGGATGAAGCGCACAAGGAAGGAGTGAGTGAGTGAGTGAGTGAGTGAGTGAGGCAGGGAATGGAGCCAGGCAGAAAGCAAAGGAGGTCAGGCTGAGACAGGGCTAATCTCCAAACCTCTAACCAGTGTGGACTGGAGAGCCGGGGAGGCACGAGCTGCCAAGACCTTCTCCTCTGACGTCTGAAACGACCCACAGCTGCTCTACATGTGAACTGCTGCTCCCTCTGCCCCACTTCGTCTGTATCTCTACTGAAGCTCTCACAGGCGTGTGTCTTAAGTGATGAGAGTAATCTAGGAACTGAATCTGTACGGAACATAAACAAACGCAGCTTTTATCGTACCGTTTTTGTACTGAACGACCCCAACAGAAGTCCTTCCTGTTTTTCTAATGACACGTTTTCTGTTCCTCTCCTCTAGTGTGGGCTACTGTCCTGGCTCCTCTGGGAGCCTATCACAGGGTTTTTCAGCATGTGTGTATGAAGCTGGATCCGGTCCTGCAGCGACTGGACTTCAGCGTTTGTGGCTACATGATGTCAAAGCCCATTGATAATCAGTGTGAGTATTGCATCACGTTTAAACATTTTACATTTTGATATTTAGAACTTTCTGTGTGCTGATCTGACTGCAAATACATTGAAAATAAAGTCAAAGCCACAATAGGACCTTAAACACAGAAATGTTACGTAAAGATAGCTTTCACTCAGATTTCACAGTGTTATTCTTCTGAGCATCAAGGTTTAATCGAAGAACAATTGAACATGGTACGTTAGATATACGTGATGTCTTCAGGCTGCTCATTTGGACTTTGGTTCCACTTGTTAAACTGATGACATGGCACTGTTTGTGACTGTAAATGTAAACATGTTGTCTATATGTACGTCGTTCCTCTCTGCAGTCCTGCGGAGGCCTCTCCGTGGCTTAGCCTCAGGTGAAGACAATGATAGCGAGGAGGAAGAGTTGGCTGCTTTCTGCCCATCAGTAAGTCTGTTTAACTCCCAAAGTCTCTTGATATTTTAATTAATCCGCTACTTATTCTGTTAATATCGATGTTGGGGAACATCTTATTATGCCTCATAATAATATATTATTGCCTCAGGCATTTTATATATATATATATACACACACACACACACACACACACACACACACACACACACACACACACACACACACACACACACATACAAACATACAACAACTTATAAAATATGTAACATTTTCACTCCTGTCTCTCCTAGTTCGATGATGCTATCGTTGCGAAAGAACTTGCTCTGACCGACTCTGAGCACTCTGATGCTGAGGTGTCCTACACTGATAATGGGACATTTAACCTATCGCGTGGTCAGACCCCGCTCACAGAGGGCTCTGAGGGTAAGTGTGCAGCTGTTCCAGATGTTCTCTTCCTTTATTTTCTTGTTGGTTCTTGTCCCTCACTGTGTCCCTGTCTGTATTTTTGGTCAGATCTTGACAGACACAGTGACGCTGAGGAATCATTTGCTCAAGACCTCCAAGGCTTCCCCTCCATCAACCCCGATGCCACTCTGATGGATGACGACGACGACGACACAAGCATAGGTCTGCTGAGTCTGTCCGCGCTGGCTAGTCACCGGGCCTCAGTGCTGGATGTAGATGCTCATCTGGACTCGGACCAGGAGGACCTGGATGCAGAACTCTCTCTCAGCGGCCTGCCACCTGCCTCTGATTTCGCTGGAGAGTTGGCCGGAGTCATCGCCAGCAACATGATCCAGGCCGCGCTGGCCGGGGCGATGCAACCTCGGCCTCCTCGCAGAGAAGGCCCTCCCAGGGCCGGAGCCCACCGGAGCTACCGCAAGCAGTCCAGCTCCGAGCTGGACACGGACTTGGACGGAGAGGACTTTGAAATGCTGGATCAGTCTGAACTGAACCAGATGGATCCCCTTGGAGGAGGAAGGAGTAGCAGAGAGAGCCAGGGGCCTAACTTCTTGTCTAGCCTGCTAGGTAAACCACAGTAGTGCGTGTGCGTGTGTGTGAGAGTGTGTGCGTGTGAGAGCGTGTGCGTGTGTGTGAGTGAGTGAGACTTCATGCGCAGTGTTCATGTGATGAGCTGTGATTGTGTGAGATGATTTTAGGTTCCAGCAGCCCTGCTTCTAATTGGCATCAGATTATCACTGTGAAGACGTTTATTTTTTATTTTTCCTACCTGTTCACACTCTTTCCTCCCTTACTTTTAAACCCTGATCATCCAGACTTTTACTTTGTAGGCTGAGCAATAGGAAATGCAACAACATACATTAAACACATTATTGTTAACCAGCATTGTTGAGCCATGTTGCAGTCTTGTACTTATGTGCACCCATAATTTACAAGGGTACTTGGTAATTACTTAAAAATAGAGAACAGTGCCCATAAAATCTTTTTTACTATACAGGGCTATTTAACATGGGACCAAATATGACATTCCTGTTGGTTGAGCTGAGCCATATTACTTTGATAACAACACTATGGAACAGCATTACATGTTGGAATAGTCGATATAGCTAAATAAACCCCTCAGTTCTTTCAAAGAACCATCAGTTCACATTGCTGTCGATATTATTGCTCTTCTGTAATCTGATAGTTGATTTATTTTGTTACAGGTTTACAGATTTTAATTGACGTTATTTAGACTCTTGTCAGCAGTTCTGAATTTGGACAGTGATTCTCTTCCGTAATGAATATGAAGAATATTTGCATAAAAGTTTCAGTTCATTTTTGTTTCTTTCTCTGCTGTCTTAACAATCGGGGACATCTTCATGCATTTTGGGTGCTTCTTTTCTTTAAAGAATGTCCCATTCTTATGATATCTGACCTGGATGTTTGCTGTTCATTGTATTCATGAACTTGTGCCCCAGGAGGAGGTCTGTTTCCTATTTCTATGTGAGTATGTTTTCATTTCCCTGCCTTTTTAATACAGCTCAATAGCATCATATCCATGTTTAATACCTTGAATAAACCCTCAGCTTTGTTTTTCAAAAATAATATTTAAACACATTTCTTTTACCATCTTTGTATTTCATGTAACTGACAGTCATGCTGAACTTTTTAAAGAGAAACATCTGATATTCTTCAATACATAGATCTTTTACTATTTTAATGGGGGAACATGTTTACATCAACATTTGGTATAGAACGTTCTCCTTCTATCCTTTTTTAAAAGTGTTAGTAAAGGTTTGATGTGGTGTTTATGTGCTGGTCAGCCGGATTTCTGTTTGATGGACAAACCATGTCGGTAAGACAAAACCTGACTGTGGAAATGACACCTCAAACTAAAATGAGCCACAGTCGAGATTTATTCAAATGAGAAAATGCTTTTTAATAGACGCATTGCTCTCTTTAATTATATTTTGAGAGGGAAATTATAGCAGCAATTATTATTTAACACAATAGAAAAAACAGCTGGATTCACATTCAGACGGTAGTAGATACAAATGTGCACTGTTTAGGAGTTTGCTGGGATTTTTAGGTTAAAAAAAGAGCAGGTTGTAGTTCTCTGACTGACCTCAGTTAACCAGAATGTTGCTGTTTGCTGCTCCAGGAAGAGTCAGTTTCCTCAGTATGAGTGATCTGTAGTCAGTTTGATAATGTAATGTGCATAGTAGTGTATATTATTCTCTGTAAACTGGTTTTGATATGTTTTGATGTGCAAATGTTATTGAATAAAATGTTTGCAATTAAATCTGTCTTGGTGTTATTTCAAGTGACAGGAGTTGAAAGGTGAATCGTAAGTTCAGATAAAGTTCTTGAGACGGTTCCCAAAGTTACCGTGAGGAACTTTTAACTTGTTATGGAACGGTCTCACATTTATACTAGTGCCCCTCTATGACCTACATGTGTCAGTGAGAAGATTGTCTAATTCTATACAGTTATTCTTAATGCTTGTCATCGGTGCTCTTAGGTCGGAGTGCGTGTAAAATCAGATGAAACTCCCTCCGCTCAGACTCCAGCGGGGCCTGAGGCAGAGACGAGTTCACGGTGGACAGACCCAGGTCAGCTCTCACTGCAGCCTTCGACCTCTTCTTCACAGCGAGAGAAGAAGAGCTCAGCACCCGGCAGCAGTGTCTCCTCATCCAGAAAGGAGCTGAGCTCCACATTTCGTCCACAGGGACTGGCAAGTCTTAAAAAGTCATAGTATAGTATGTCCATAAACGTCATAGTATATTATGTTGAAAAGTCATGAGAAAATCATAGTATGTCAAAAGCAGTGATAAAAATGGAAATAAGGGCTGGATTAAAGAATAACTGACATTACAGAAAGCTTCTGAAAAATGTGCATCTTAAAATGTCAATCAAAAAAGCCACATTATCATATTTTTCTCATCTTCTAACATGATAAATGTGTGAGCATGGACTTTATCTGTGGTTATTAAACTACTGTCATAGTATATTAAATAAAAAAATACTTCAGTTTAGTATGTCAGATAAAGTCATGAAGTTATGTATAGCATGTTGAAATTTTTTAAAAAATGTCATAGTATAGTATGTCAAATAAAGTTATAAGAAGTCAGAGTAAAGCATGTCGAAACAAGTCATAGTTTAGTATTTCAAAAACAGTGAAAAATACGTGATAGTATGGTATGACAAATAGTCATGAAAAATGATGTATGATTTGTCGAGAATAGTGAAACAAGTCAGTGTAGCATGTCGAAAAAAGTAAAAAATAAGTCAGCATGGTATGTTGAAAAAAGTGATATTACAGTACGTCATAAAAAGTAATAGTATAGCATGTTGAAAAAAGATTTTAAATAAAGTTCAAAAAAAGAAGTATTAAAACCACTTGTTTCAGCGCCATTCCTCTCTGTTAACGTCATTGTTGGGCAGTGAATGAACGCATTAAGAGTACTAATTCTTGGGTCAGTGAACAGATTTCCTGTGGTTTGACATCAACTTCAATAATTAAGACCTTCAATTTCATGAATGAATTTCCATTCTGAAAACCAAATTCAAGACTGCAGCAAGAACAACGCTGCTCACACAGGTGTCTTCAATTGTTTTAGATGATTAGTTCTGTCTCAGCAGCGTTTGCATCAGCATAGCACCACCAGCATACCTGTGTGCAGGGTCTTTAACGGCTCAATGACTTAAACGTGCAATAAGAAAGCAAGAGGATACGTGATGTGAGATTTTATTTTAATATAAAATACATAAATAAAGCATCTGCAGGTGGCATCAGGAGCATGTGCACATATTCATAAACACACATACTATATGTGTCGGACTCAAACACACCATCAGGCATACAGTTCACCCCACAAAATCAAGTATAAAGAAACCAGATGATGGTAGTTGCAGCCATTTGAGAATATGGTACATAGACAGATCTCGCTTGGACCAATGCCTGCACACTACAACGGTCACATGATAACAAGAAGCACTGCAGCAGTTCTGTACTTAAGTTGACCCTGGAGGCACTGATCTAGAAGTAGTTAAACCGACCAGAACTCATGCGTTAACCATACAATCAAACGACTGATTAGAGATCACTGGAAGGAGGAGTCACTATATTTACTAAGATATATCTCTCATGTGGTGCATAACAACTCCTGTTCAAATCAGCAAAAAAACTAAATAAACTTAGTTTTGTTCCAAAACGAGAAACACTTTTAAAAAAAGATGAAAAAATGTGTGACTAAAATTTCTAAACCTGTCGAATTTTAAACATGATGCCTGTACTTTTTAAAAAATTACAGGCATTTACATTTTGGAAATAAAGTCTTCCTCTGTTTTTGCCCTCCCCTTTCCCGAAGAGAGAGAAAAAAAAAAGACGACAAGTTGAATACAGTATCATTTAGTTTCAGTATCTCCTGGGCTCTACTGATTCCATGTTTCAACATCTGTCCTTAAAGCTCAACACTTCTTTGGCCAGATAAAAGTAACTGTAATGACCGTCCAGAGCATCTTTACATCAAAGTTACATTTTGCGAGGTTGAAACACAAAAAGGTTTCTGAGTTCAGTGACAAGTTAGACGAGGTGTGGCCATCAGACTCTGGGGAAAGGGCCCGTTCCTAATTCAGTGAAGGCGCACAGGGTAAACACACAAACATACCATGTGCTGTATAGTCCGCACAACAGGAAAATATATGTAGAAACTGACATTCTTCAGAAAATGTATTATAGTGCGTTTTTCTGTTTAGTCCCTAAATGATGAAAAAAAAAAAACTGTAAATAATCAACTTGTATCTGCTTTAAACTTCCTCAAATGAGCAGCAGAAGATGGAGCCAAGCATGGCGGAGGGACTCCTGCAGTAACCAGCACTTAAAGGGTCAATTTGGTATTTTTAAATCTGGACCCTATTTTCCCATGTTTCTGGGTCTAAGTGACTAATGGGGACAACATTTTTTTTAAACTGATCCGGTATTACTGCTGTAACAGATCAGGCAATAATTCAGATCCAGACTTCTCCTTGAGTGAGACTCTTTCCAAAATGCCAAGACAGACATTGTTGTCCCTGTTAGTCAGTCAGGGAAAAAAAGGGTCCAGGATTGTAAATACCAAAATTACCATTTAACCCCTCCTCCACTGAAAACTGTTGACCATGCAGCACGAGCCAAGTCAAAGCAGCAGAACAGATTGATATGTTAGGGCATTCAACTCCCTTTCCATTTATATAAAGCCTCTGTACACCGTAGACATATTTTTATCTCAAAACATAATTCTCTTCTTTCAGTTAACAACAGTATTCAGACTTGCTGCTAAAAAAGCTTGTAGAAAAAGAGTGATATTTTGCTGTTTGTTCCAAAGACAGGAAACAGCTTCTTGACCAGAAGAATTCTCCCTGATTGGGATGTTGTGCTAAACTTGAATTGTTTTTTTGTAGGCAGACTCGGATTGTAACCTGTTGGTCGAGAGGCTGTTAAACAGCAGCGCTGAGCAGGAGGGGGGGAAGCAATCAGAGCTCAGGCAAAGCTGGGTTAGGCATAGACATCATCGTCATCACAATCAGCATCCTACTGGTACAAAATGACATGGCAGCGAATAAATCTGATACATGTATGAGCGCTTCTGTGCATGTGTTTGTCTATGCAAGGGGGGTTTTGAACGCTCCCCAGGCGTGGAAGCAGCGGCTGAAGCAGTGGGGCTCGTTCCCCTTTCGCACCAGTCGCAGCTTCCTGGGGTGTTCAGTGTCCTTAGAGCGCATGTGCTGGATGTAAACCTAGAGAGGAAAAGGATTAGTAAGATGTGGATATGGACGTATAACACCAAAAAATGTTTTGAACACACAGTATATACACACAAACCCAAACATGTACGTGCATGTACACACAAACGGCAGTTTGTTACTAACCTGGCAGGCTTTGAGACTAAGTTTGATCTCCACCTGGCTGGTCTGAGTACCGACCCACATGTACACCTGATGGAAAACAAGGAAAAATGTTTATTTATATATATATATATATATAAAAAAAAATAAAAAAAAACAATAACCCAGTAATACACAAAATGGTGAAATCTAACTGATTTCACTGTGGACATTCAGATACATCGATGATCAATTGTTACCTCTTTGCCGTTGTCCAGCAACATGATATCATCATCGGCCAGGTCGTCCTGACAAAAGTCTGAGCACTTCTCCGACACAGAAAAATAACCCTTCTCATTTGAACACCTGAGGGAGGGAGGGAGAGGAGATAGAGATAAATAGTGGAGAAGTAACAATTGAAGGAAAGGAGAGTGATATGAGAGAGAGAGAGAGAGAGAGAGAGAGAGAGAGAGAGAGAGAGAGAGACACAGAGAGAGAGAGAGAAGAATTTAGAATGATTAATTTGTCATTCTAAATGTACTTCTTTTAACTATAATGACTACATATTACTGACAGATAACGTTCACCCACCTGAAGAGCCGAGCGTGTTTCATATAATCTGCATCTTCATCGTACTCCTTCTGAGAGCCAATCCCCACCCAGAAGAAGTTCTCCGGCTCCTCCCCCTCATTAATTACCTAGGAGACACACTTATTGAAGTTTGACAAAATATGCTTTCATGCAGAATCTATTTTTGAGAAACATTTAAAAAAATAAATACAGAAAGACACTTCACAGAATCTAAAGTATTTCTCTCAACAGAGAGGGGATTGGTCCGTGTATTTCAAACGTGCAAATACCTCATATACTACCTTTATAGAAGTATTTGTTGCGTATACACGCCCAAGCGCCCCCCCCCCCCCCGAATAGACACGACTATGGGAATATTCTAATGAGGTTCACATGTGAATATACACGTTTACCTGTTTGCTGTATGTTTCATCAAACATGCAGTTCATGATGTCCTCGGCCAGTTTGGCTTCATCAGGGTCAGCAGCTCGTCCCACCCAGGTGTAGACGATGCCCTGGTTGTCTGTGCTCTCAAAAGGAACCTGCAGGAAACAAATACTGTTAATCAGCAACCTGGCAGACATTTTTGGTCTTTAAGTACAAAAGTAGAAGGAGACACAGTAGACATCTCTGGTGGAACTTGATACAAATTTAAAAAAACCTTGAGAATGAAGCAAAACTCTGAGTTGAGATTGCTGGAATCTGTTCCAATCTGGATGGTCCTGAGAGAGAGACGCAAGATAAAAACAAAAATTACATTAAAGAAAAAAACTCTTCTGTGAACTCGTAAACCAGACTTCTCTGGAGGAAGCTTGAGTGACAGTGCTGGTGTGCGCAAATCTGAGAAATGGTGATAATATGACTACGTCTACCTGCTGCAAAGTGCGCTGCCATTGGTGCGTATGTGGTAGAGGGAGGGCTGAACAGAGTCAGTCTTCTGTTTCCTCTTCCCTTTGTGGATGATAAACTTCCTCTTGAAATGGGACAGGAACTTGAGGTTCTCCTGCTGCTGCGTCATACGCACCACCTAAACAGCAAGAAAATAAAACATGTTATGCTAAAAGTCTAATTTTAAGCATGACAATGTCTAAGAATGTGTACAAATCTATCCAGATACCTTCAGCTTTCCAGGGAAAAGACTCTCAAACTTCTTCTGCAGCGAGAAGGTGAAAGTGAGCCAGCCCATGTTGGAGGCCTGCCTGCCCTGCCAGAAATACACAACACACTGGAAGTCCTCCTCGGGCTGTTTGTCCTCTTCCTCCTCTGCTGATGCTGCTGCTGCTGTTCCTCCTTCACCGCCTTCACCCTCCTTCTTCTCTTTCTCCTCGTCTTCGTACTCCACAGGCACCCAGTATCTACACAAGCAGAATGAGATTAGTGCAAGACAATGACTCACTTTGACAGTACAGTTTCAAGCCAGTGGAGCATGTTCTCTTGTGTTTGTGAATACATGTATTCTGCACATCATCGCTCATCCCTACCTGCAGAGGAAGACGTAGCAGTCCTGGGTGTGGAAGTGGCCAAACTCTTCCTCAGGCAGGCGAGCAAACTTCTTTCCCTCCAACACAAATCCCTCCATGCCATCTAGATCCTCATTCCATTCCTCCATCAGTTGTTCAGCCTAGACAGAAACGATTAATATTTATGAAGTGGAGGTTTGCTTGACTCACTTGTCAATAGTGAAAATAACAACCACGAGTGTGTTGTTACCTCAGTAAGGGGCATGGCTGGCTGCCTGGGAAGGAAGAGGGCTGTGAGGTCAGCTTTCATCTGGTCTTTCTGCTCTGCGTCCTTCTTCACCTGAGAGAAACAGAAAAACATTTACAGTGCTGATCACACACAGGCGGAGGAGGACGGACGGACGGACGGACGGACGGACGGACACACACACACACACACACACACACACACACACACACACACACACACACACACACACACACACACACCTTGCCCTGTAGGTTGTCCTTCTTTTGTACAGTCTCAGCTGCTCTGGTGTAGTCCACCTTCAACACATCATCCCAGTTCTTAAACTTGGACTTAAACACCTGAAGAGGAAGAAGAGCAACTAACATTAAATTATACCATAAGCAGAATATAAGGTACACTTAATAACAGCATTTAAACGATGTACTGGATTTGATAGGCACAATAATAACATGCAGGTAGTACTTCACATTCTATTCCTGGTCCACTCCTGTTCAGTCTAAACATAAAATACCTTCCAGCTATAGATCTGTCAGTAACAAATGAAAACAATAAATACTTAATGCATACTCAGCACTAAAATCTCTTTTCGCTGCAGCTATCTATATGCCCTGCTTGTTTACAGTGTTGTTCTATATATGTATATATTTTATGTATTTATTATTAATTTATACCATGTGTAATTAATATTTTGCACTGTCCCTTTTCTCAAATGAACTAAGCGTATTTCAAAGGGTGTAAATAAACCATTTAAAGAGCAACATCACATTTAAGACATTTTCTTCCTTCTTGCAGAATTGCACAGAAGTGATCATCCATTTATTTGCGAGACTATAAGTGGCCAATAAGGTGTATTTAGATACTGCTAGACCAAAACAGCAGGTAAAGCAAGTGGATGTTATTGATTTTCAAAATGGATTTTGCTATCATAACATTTTTACTTCCCACAGCCTCAAGTGTGCAGCAGCAGTAGTTAAGGTGGTGCGGTATTACCTGGCACTCAGTGCCCTCCAGGTTGCGGGTGACGCAGGCATGTTTGGGCCGATGCAGCATGGAGCAGATCTCCTGACCCAGTTTTAAGGCAGCGGCTCGGACGAGACGTGGAGACTTCCTCCCGATCCAGATGAACACGTCAGACCAGCAGTCCAGGATGTACACGCCTTTTGTGTCCAGCAGAGACTGCAGCTGAGGAGAGGGATGGGAATATGGAGGAAGATGTCAAAAAAAGTGAAGTAGGAAAATTACATTTAAAAAATTTGTTGTCATTGTTTCAGTCGTATAATCATGCCTTCTAGTGAATATGGAGAGGATGAACATACCAGTCTCATCTCTGGCAAAGTGTCCAGTTTGATCTTGTGGTCTTTGTGCTCGACTGACAGTTTGTAGTTAATCTGTGGCAGCTCCAGGTAGCCCAGACCCAAGCCCACCTACAGGACATGATAAAGAAAACTTCAGAGAATTGTGTTTTGAATTTCCTCTCCAGCAATGCTATCTGTTATGACATGTAGGAGAGCTCCCGTTGTCATTGCACAGACATTTTCTGCAGGTAAAGAAAATACAAGAGAAGAGGATTTCTTCTAGATAATTCAGTCCAATAAATCCCCAAAACAATATAATATTCACTTCCGGTTCCACAATTAGTTAATTTCAATTCAGTTCACTTGTGAAAAAGACGCTTAAAGACATGAAACAGCCACTTCCTCATAGCACTGCGCCATCTTGGATTTCAGCGTTGTCACCATTTGAACAGAGGGTGAATGAACGGATTGGTTTAGGAGTGGGATAGTGTTTGTGATCAACCAAAATATAATAACCTCGGTGGTAGTGACAGCAGATCTTACTGTAGCAGCAATTTTTCATTCAGCATTTTTGGTATTTGGCCTATCCCACATATATCATGGGCCAGCAACAAAAAACACAGTTACCATGACTTCAAGCCTATGATAAAGCATTAGGCTCAACAGCGAACCTTAATAACCTCCTACAACACTGACCAATTTGCCTTACACCTACACTCCCTTAATACTGCATGTGTATTTCTACTGTAGACCACATTAACAGGATAAAGTCAGTCATGGAGAGTAGTACTGTATAAAGACTTACCTTGTATAGTTTAGGTCTAACAGGAGAAAAGTCATCTGGTACGTGCTTCTTGATCTCCTCTGGTTGTCCTCCCAGTACCTCCCAGAAACCCGGAGGCTCCTGGTTCTGCATGAGGGTTGTGATCTCTGCCTTCCCCTTACGCTCATTCTTATTGATCTTTTCTGCGAATAACCTGAAAGATGAACACAACGCACACTTTGCATCACAAGTTTTTTCATGTTTAATTGTGACCGTAAAATAGAAACCAGCTTGAGACTTTCATTAGAAGTGGCAATAAGTTTGTGTTACTTATTGTTGTCCTACCTCGCCTTCGTGGTGCTGCTGAGAGTAGCGTTGGCTCCTCTCCAAATAAAGATGTCCAGCCCCGTGTCCGACAGGAAGACATACCTGCCAAAAAAAAAAAAAGACGCAATGTCATGGATGCAATAAAGCAGCAGGAAAGAAAATGAACTAACTAACTGCAGGTCTACAGTAAATGCAGTGATTATGTCAAAGTATTAGAAGGCAGGGAGTGTGTATCAAACTATAAATGTGTACGTCATGTGGCAGAAAGGGTGGCGAGAGTTACCGTGGGTCGAGGGAGGAGGCCTTCACAGGTACAGACTCCAGTCGGATGTTTTTCTTACCGTACACTCTGTACAACCTGATAGACACACAAAATGATTAAAACCTGATTTCATATTATTATTTTTTTAAATATTTCCAGACATCTCGTCTTATTTGAATTAGTTACAGCTGAATGTGAAAGACATGAGCTGACAAAATTAATTTAGACTACAAATAAACTTGATTTTGAGCAGCTTTTCAAAACAAAGTTTCTGACAAAATTACAATAAAGGAAAGCAAAAGATAAATAATATTATACATTTGAAACAACTTTAAAAAACCCAAAAAAAAACCCAAATACCGACGGAAATGATGCAAGATGAGATTTCTGGAAAAAACTTCCTTCTAGCTTACCTGACAGAATAGTGTGTGTCCTCCACAGTGTAGAATCCGCTGGCTGTTCCTCCCTCAATGTAGGAGATCTCGTTGTTAAACACCTGCACATGAGACCAAAAGCACTTTACAACAGCACGAAGTGGTCAGTTATTCATACTGATATAGAAATAGTTACTGTACCGTATCCAATAAAAGAAGAAAAAAAGTTATAATAAATGTTTAACTGTGAAGCACAAGGATTACATCTTAAGCTAAGCTTTGATTGATCAGACGTTTCTTGCTAGTTATTTGTGTATATCCGTGTGCCCCCTGATGCACTAGCACTGTATGCACAGTATATTTATACATACAGCGCTGAACTCCTCGCTCTCGTCTCCCATCTCCTCCCGTATCGTCCTGCACTCTGCTCCAAGGAAATTTCGGAGGTTGACGGCATGGATGGCAGAGCCGGCCTTCTTGTCAAGCGTGGCTTCCTGGCCGATCCAGTAATAGATGTGCCAGTTCAAAGCGCCGTTGTCATCGAGAAAAGTCTACAAATCGCAAAAGAAAGATGTCCCATGTCGTTTGATTATTCCAATTTGTCTGATGATAATCAAAGTCATGACAGTCCGTACAATTTGCTGACACGTATCTCCTGTAAATGATGGCAGGTTTGGTGCGTTACCTTGAGGATGATGTAGCAATCAGCCTCGTAGAACTTGCCATGGAAAGCTTCGTCCACCAGCATCGGAACAAAGTTCTCTATCTGCCACACTGATACACCTGGAACCTGTAGGACGGGGAAACAGAGGAGATATGTACACTGATAAATAACCTGAACAATGCAAAGAAGAACAACCTAATTCAGCACATTGGTTGGTTGTAGCTAAGAAACGAGAGCGCGCGCACACACACACGCACTTTACCTGCCCCACATCCTCCATATAGAACTCAGAGTAGTCCAGTTGAGGTTTCTCTAGACTCTTGTCCCAGCGCCGGACCTTTAAATCACCATATTTCAAATCCCCATCCTCCTGCAAAATTTGCAAATTTCTTAGTAAATAAAATGTAAATTAATTCTAATGTGTTTATTATTATCATTCCTGTGGGCTGTGTTGACATCTTTCTTTTCCCTTACCTCCACGTTCTTCTTGTCTTGTGCAACGTCACTCATGCCCTTCAGCACCTGCTTTGCCTGATCGTCCTGAGAACAGTCCTTCCTCCTCCTTAGCCTCATCTTCCTCGCCAGGGGATCTCGGGGGCTGGCTCCTGGACACATGTACACACAGATAGAGATATTGAAAATACTCAAGTTGTACTGCGAGAAGAACAAAAGGCACTGATACTGTATGCATTCATGTGCTTACTCTACATACAGTGATAGATGTAGAAACACACGTACCTCCTCCAGCAGCTGCTACAGTAGCAGGTGAGGCCCCGGCCAGCCGGAGCTGGTTCTGCAGGGAGAAGTCAATGTTGTACCACTCTGCTGCTCTGTCGACTGGTTTAGGAGGCATCACCAGGTTAGGATTCTCACGTACATCCAGAATCTACAGAGAGATATATCAATAGATACATATTTGTGTTACTCTTTTCTTTTAACAATAAGAATTTGTGGAGATTAAGTAATATTCAATGAAATATATGTATTAGATGACAGCATTGAGACGTTACAGAGCACTACGTTTTATTGCTTTATCACTTCAGGTCCTGTATACAATCTTTTTATAACAATCCTTAAGAAACTTGAAATGTACTGTTATATGATTTTATTGTGTTGTTAATGTTTTTTTAATTATTATTTCACCTAATTTACAACATCACTGTACAGTAATCATTACAAAAAATCCTCATCATGTTACTATTGTATGTCACATATTACATTTACTTTACCCAACTGTATCCTGTTTCTTTCTTACATCTATCGTGACATGAAGTCATTTATGAAAGTATGAAAACATGTCCAACGTTTTTCTCTCCAGTAATGAGGGAGGTTACAGTCATGTTACTCCTCTTTTTCACACCGTTACAAAGTAATCAAACCCGCATTAATCCACCATTTACCCAAAATAAATACTGTTCAAGTACAGTATTATTTGATTACTTTAAAAGTGGCTTTAGTATTGTACCTCTAAATCAGTCAAGAAGTGGATGGCCTCAGGCAGTGTTACTAGGCGGTTTTTATTCAGCACCAGCTTCTTCAGTTTGCCACACCTAGACAACAACACAAAACCACATGTTCACAGAGACGCATATTCTTGTGTGATTACCAATATATTTTTACATAGCTGTTAAATTTGGCTGATGAAATTAACTTTGAATGGTTCTTCATAAAGTCTCAGCCTTTTAGGGAAACATGTTAGAATCTGAATCGAGATTACAAACATTAAGTTGCCGTGTGTCAGGCAATTATAAAAAATGTCAATGGAGCAATGTAGAAGGAAAATAGCATGATTTCAACTGGTGGCTCATCAATCACAGCACCCTCAAACTGTTTGTCGAACTCACCTGCAGAGGCCCTCTGGGATGAGTTCCAGGTTGTTGTTGGCGGCCATGAACTCGGTGAGGCTGGACAGTTTTCCCACGCCTGGCGGAACCCCGTCAAAGTCCAGTTTGTTAGAGTTTACGTACAGCTTCTTCAGTTTGGCCAGCTTACAGATTGCAGACTGGATGAAGACGCACAAGGTAGGTTTTTAAACACTGGTAGTAAAAACAGCGTGGATTCTCAGGGAAAAATGTATAATTATTATTGTCCTCACGGGCAGTGAGGTGAGCTGGTTGCGGCTCAGGTTAAGCGTCTCCAGCTGAGTCCACTGGTCAATGCAGAGGGACAGTTCTGAGATCTGATTGGTGCTCAGGTTGAGTCTCTTCAAACTGCTGAGAGAATAGAGGCACTCTGGCAACCGAGTCAGGTCGTTACACGACAGGTCAACATCTGGGAGAGACAGAAGGGACAGAGGGAACACATGCTCGTAAAAAGTTTGTTTCCCCAGAAAGAGAGTATGACGATATACACAAAGCGACATATTTGTGAAAAATGTACAACATTGCTCAGTAAATGTAAGAAGGAAAACGTCCCTAAATACGAGGAAGAAACAAGAGAGTGGTGTGTGTGTGTGTGTGTGTGTGTGTGTGTATATATGTGTGTGTGTGTGTGTGTGTGTGTGTGTGTGTGTGTGTGTGTGTGTGTTACCTGCTAAATGTGTCAGACCCTCCAGGCTGGTCGGCATGTTGCTCTGGGTCCTCTGGGTGTTCCTCAGATGGAGAGTCTGTAATGCCACCATGGCTGGCAGTTGGCTGCTCAGACAAACAGAAATAAGGAGAGCAGCATTAACTAAAGGCCTATTTCTGTTTCCTAAATACATTTACCACAACGATTTAGGCCTAACATGAGGCCTATGAATTTAGTATCAGGAATAGAGGTAACACAAAATAAAAAAAATAATTTCCTCTTACCGCAGCTGGGCATGCATCAATGGGTTGTTGTTCAGTGTGAGTGTCTGCAGGTGAACCAGGCGTCTCATCTGCGGTGGCAGGCTGTCCAGCTTGTTGTCGCTCAGGTCCAGATACAGCAGGTCTGTCAGGTTGATAAACAGCTGGTTGGGGATGGAGTTGATGCTGTTGTGGCTCAGATTCAGCACCAGCATGTTCCTGCTATTCTCCAGGTCTCTGGGGATCTCTGACAGCTGATTGAAACTCAGGTCCTGGAGGAAATGTATTGTTATTGTGATTAATTGAAAAAGAGGGACGGTAATGGGCGTAAAGCTATTCAAGTGTTTAATAAGCAGAGAAGGGGGGGGGGGGGATTGTGAGATATTATTATATACCAGCACAGAGAGGTCATCCAGCTGAAAGATGTCATCAGGGACTCCAGAGTTTTTCAGGTTGTTGGCTCTGGCTACCACCGCCTGCATACATAGTGAAACACATTTAGGACTCATAACTACACATTGGTACAAGTAGAAACAGGACATAGTCAAGGCATTAGATTGGCAGTGCTTATTCTTATCACTAGTGGAAGAAATTGGCATGTGCTTACTGTGTATTTTCTCATGCATGTGTGGGTGTCACTTACCCGAAGGTTTGGTAAGCTGGATAGTTCTCCATGCAAAGTGGTCAGGCTGTTGTGACTCACTGAAAGATGCTCCTAAAAAAAGGAAAAACAAGAGGTTTTGTTTACAGACACACAGTGCACTACACAAACAAAGCATTATTTAAAACCCCATGAAAACGCTGTCCAAGGTGCCCCGGTCACTGCTGTACAATATACTTCTTGCTACACTAATGCCCATTTGTCTCCAAATAAAATTATTTAACTGCAAACGGGATACAATGAAGGCAGATAAACAAACCCCAGACACTGCGACTCCTAGCCACGATAACATCTTATTTACTTACACCTGGTAAGATCCAGCATGTTAGCATGTTGATCAGCTTTTAACAGTGGCCTGCTGATTGCAGCTTTGGAGATTTAGATAAGATAATCCTATCAAATATATTGGGGATTAAAGTATGGCGGTGTGTGTTCTTAATCAGGTGCTGTTAAAATGCACCAATCTGCTGATGTGATGTCCTTTGTTACCCATACATTAAATAAAGAAGGTATTTTATCAACAATGCAGTAATAAATGGCCCATCAAATTAGATGAATATAGGTTGAGACAAAAACGGTGCAATTAAAATAACCTTTGACAAATACATACAATACACTATTACTATTACTGACAATATAGAAAATAACACTACTACCATTGTGGCAGTGGTAAAAAAAACAATATCAAAAAAGGGGAATTAAAGGGTGTCCATTCATTATAATGACGACTGATTCTCAGACAGAACACTCATACAATATGAGTAAATGTATATTTAGAGATGTAAGGATAAGCTAATATGACCAGCAAAAAGCCCTAAATGTCTCACCAGCTTCTGCAGAGAGGCCAGCTCCTCTGGGAGGTAGCATAGCCCCGTCCTGTTCAGTTTCAGCCATCGCAGACTGCTCATACACTTGACATGCTCTGGAAAGTACCCGCCCTGTAAAGGACAGATAGGGGGGAGAGGTAGAGAGACACACATGAAAAGGAGAGAGAATGACTGCTGATGATATGTAATGTCCAATTGTGATAGAGTTGGTGGAGAGAGTTGAACATAATTTCCAAGTCATTACCCAAATGTATCAAACCCTGCATATTAACCTTGTGAATACAGAAAACTGAGAACAGTAAATTGAATGCATGTGTCTACATACAAAATTAGATGTTGACATCATCCTTATTTTTTTCATCGTCATTATGGGTGGGTGCTTCAGTACTGATTTACAAATAACTACATGAGTAAGTGCAGCAGACATTTGGCAGCCGTGATGTTCAGTCTATATTATCCTCTACAGTCAGGATAAGAAAGCTGAAATGTAACAGTCGATATGATCGTGGGCACAACTTGTATGAGGAAATTATGTCATTCTACACACCTGAAATGAGAACATCAGCCATTCACTAACTGATCGATAAACCAGTTATTTCTACAGCTCATCTGTACTAACGTTACTTGCACACCAGCAGGTAGCGTTAAGCAACATTACGCAAATGTTTAAAATACATGCCAGATGATCTCAGCTGTCAACTGCTGCTTCTTCAGTCTACCAAACTGAGCTCGCAAAGTGTGTAAAAAAAAAAACAAGTATGACAACATTGAGTCATTCTAAAACGTTAGCTAACGTCATTGTTTGTGGCCTTATACTTTTCTAATGTAAACGCTGAGAAAGCTGACATGTTGTGACACGAAGGTTGTGCTTCTAATTCAGACAGCCAGAGTTAGCCAACAGTGGAGCTAAATTAGCTAGCTATCGTGACGTTGGAAACAAGAGCTAGCTACGTTATCACAAACTACCCAGAAGTATGTGACCGCGTACATAGTAAAGAAGTAGCGTTATGTTACCGTAACAAACCCATTCCCATAAACAGAAACCTGTAAACCACAGGAAGCTTATGGCCGACACCAGACTGCTATTTTGTCCATGTCAAATATCTGTCAACTGGCTAACGCCCAACGCTAGTAACGTTGAGCTAAGCTAGTGTTTAGCGAGCTCACCCGTTAGCCGTTTGTTGTGAGATAACGTTAGCTAGCTAAACTTGTTAGTTACTCAACGCCGATGGCTTTTTAACATGAATGAATATTGCTTACTTTGAAGTCGTTTCCACTGAGGTCTACCCCTCTAATGAAGGGAAGAACTCCTGTGGAAGCCATTTCTGGTTTATGTCACAGCTGCTCAGCCCTCTACTGTCTATTTTGGTCCTGGGGTAGTGAGGCGTTGTGGCAAACTACTCTTCTTCTTTTGAGTTTTAGCGGTGGTTGACACACAGTTTTGGGTGCATTATTGCCACCCTCTGCTTCGGAATGTCTACCACAGATTAAAATAATGTGTGTTCAGCGCCCTCCAGTGGCTATCGTGGATTACGACACTACCAGGGTCGTGTGGGTGTCCCAATTTCTCTGAGGATATGCTAGTTGTTCAATACACCATAATATTTAAGAGCCGAGACAGCAGTCTCTGTTTGAAGGAAATACATTTAAATAATATGGCTTTTATTCAACGAAACGTCTTCCTTTTCTTCTGCTGGACTGAAGTGTGGGGCACAGTCTCAGGGCTTTGTCTATGTTAGCTGAAGGGAAGGGATACTGAGTTGCTCATTTCTTCATGACAAGCTCTGTCAAACACTGCTGCCGGCTACAATTAAAATGTCAAGACATTTAGAGGGAGCAAGGGTAAAGCCGGAAGAGATCCCACTTGATTTCAAAATAAAACAACTTCCGCTAATGCTTACAGTGTGTTGTTGGGGACGTTTCTCCATAAAGTTTTTATTTTGAAAGCAGTGGAATCGGAAGAGTTCCACGTATTCTTAAACGTGATGACATAATTCAGGAAACCTCACAGTCAGCTGTGCCGTTAAATGTCCGTCGCTTGGCAGACGAAAATACAAAATAAAAAAAGCTATTTTGGGGTTTACATTATGGACAAGAATCCTACGCGATACAATGTACAACTATATATTTATGATCTATCGAGAGGGATGGCTCGCAGCCTCAGCCCCATCATGTTAGGTAAGTATACAGATACAAAAATCCGATGCAGCCGGGCCTTGGGGACTAATAAGTGATAATAACACATACCCGGTGGAGATGCTTTCTGTGGCTTGCATAGTTACGTTGCTTGCATGCAGCTGTTGCCGTGCAGTGTACTGATCTTTGATTAACTTATCAAGGTCTAATTATTTTTTAATACATTTATTTTGAAAATATATTGTAAAGAGTAATGTATTTTTCATCCTCCGGAATGGTTCGTTAATGGGTGTTGAAGTCAAACTATATTTACAGCTCCACGGAGCTGCTTGCAGAGAAGATCATCTACCTCACTACCTTTTCCCTTTTTGTTACAGGAAAGCAACTGGATGGTATATGGTACGCTTCTTCTCTCTGTTACTTTGACAGCTGGCATGCTTGGGATCTAAAAGATTGACCTTCTAAATCATGAAAGCATTGCTCCTCATGTAATGTGTGGATCCATCAGGTGTAGACCAGTAACCTAAGATCCCAGAGCATAGGCATTAGAATCCCTGATAAATCATATAAACCTGCTGAAACAGCTACTGACAATGTGTCTAATGATGTTCTTATTTTGATATTAAGTAATGCTTTTATTTGTTTTGAATAAAGTAATTTCAGAAGTATAATTAGACTCAAAACAACTAATCCCACAATAATCAAGCATGGGTCTATCTACACTAGATTTTCTGTCATTACTGTGTAATAAGTGAGTTATTAGGTTGTCTAACTGGTTTGTGGCTTGTTATTTGGTAAAAAGGCTCTGACTTACAATTTCTAAATAAATCCAGTTAATATTTTTTTGATCTGAATTTAGTTCCGTGTTCATTTTGTGCTTTTCTACCAGGCACACAGCTATAGTGGCATACGGTGATGAGTTCTTCTTTGGAGGGGAGGGGATCTCCAGCTGTTCGCCGGTAAGTTTGTAACAAGAGGACTTACTCCTTTCACAAGTTTCTTTTAACAAGCTCATGAAGGGAATGCCTGCAAACCAAGAGTTACAGCCACAGGCTGATTCTATACTGCTTTGAATGGATGTGGACTAATGAGTGTTAATATGAGTGTTCTTTTGGACTGTTGCTAAAACGCCCTCTGTTTTATGTTTTCATCTAAAGCTATCTTTAGTTTCGTTTATAAAAAATAAAAAAACAGCTTTCAACAGCTCTCATAAAATGTGTGAATGTTGTGAACGTTTTCCATTTCCCTGCTGTGTGTTTGTCAGGGTGGGACGATGCTGGGCCCTCCAGACACAGTGGTAGAGCTGGGTGAGACAGAAGTGTCTGAGGAGATCTTCATGGATTACCTCTCTTCCCTAGGAGAAAGCACATACAGGTTATCCAGCCGAAGAATTCCCAATAATAACTGGGACTCCCAATAAGTTGTCAAAGTTTGTTTATCCTACTGTGTGGCTAAATTCACGAGTCTAACCATACTTGTTACTGACTAGTCACAATGCATGAAAGCTGTTACCTGATGCATTAACTCTCTTCCATTCTCTCCTTGATCAGAGGTGACAGGTATCGTCTGTTTGAGCACAACTGCAACACCTTCACCAACGAGGTGGCTCAGTTCCTGACGGGCGGGTCCATCCCGTCCTACATCACCGATCTTCCATCGGAAGTCCTCTCCACGTGAGTGTGAAACAGTCTGTCAGCTGCCAATATCTTCAATCAAGTCTGTCGTCTTTGCCTGTTTGAGATATGTGTTCCACTTAAAAGTAACAGCTAAAAAGTTCATTATATGCTTCTCTACCCTCAGGTACACTGAGAACATATGGATTATTGTGACATGTGGACTATCTATTCTGTGTTTATATCAGTCAGTCTGCTTTTGTGCAATCTTGAATGAAGTTGCACAAATTTCAAACTTGTTCAGAGTGCAAAATACAAATCGCATTTCTTGGAAAAGACATGATATAAAACACTTTGTTCACCCAACTGGAAACAATAGCGGATACAGTCTGTTGATGTGCGGTTACATATGAGCAGGGTTTACATGTTTGGTTTAGGCATAGATAAAAGTGCAATTATTATGTAATGTTTCAATCTAAAAAAATCGAATCTCTTTTTTTCATCTCCAGACCGTTTGGCCAGATACTGCGGCCCATTCTGGACTCCATCCACATCGCCCCTCCAGGAGGTAACGTCATCAACGGCGGAAGAAACATGTAATCTGAGAGAGCAGCAGAGTTAGTGAGTGCTCACCAGGTCACTTTTATTGTAGTCAAACTAATCGTCTTTCTTTCTTCTTTCTTTCTGTAAATAAGCTACACACTAGCATTTAAGCAAAGGGCCACATTTAATTTCCTCCTTAAAACCGAGTTGGTTCATGACTACTACTTAGGGGGAACTCAGAGATCTCTTCATGAAGTTTGTCGGTGCATCGGGCATTGAATTCAAAGTACTTACAAAACACATGTTTGGGTTTACCAACATAGCCGTATATCAAAAGAGTTACTTTTCAACACTAAAAGCTGATTTTCAGCAATGTTGCCTTCTCACAAATAAATCTATGGAAAGTCCAATTTCCAATTAAGCTTTTTTAGAAGTGAAATGTAACTAAGTTTATTTAGATTTGTAGCACTGCAAAGTGATTTACCATTTACATTAGGGCTGCCAGGATATCAGGTTTTCACTACATGATTATTGAGGCCAAAATAACGATATTATTACGTTATCTACAGAACATTTGAAAAAATTTAATAATAATAATGCTAGCGGTCAAAATCAACTTTAACTTGGTTTATTGTGCGTTTTGTCTTCTTTTTTGGCAAATGAATTATACTCAAAGTGTAAGGAGTGCAAGGAGGTGGAGAGAGAGTCTGTAATCATAGCTGTATATAAAATGATTTAAGAGGTGCTGGATTATTCACACAATATCATATTTGTATTATTAACATGATATCAATAGTGCAATTTAAATATTACGGTTATCTTTAATACCGGTATATCGCAACAACCCTAATTTACATTTAGCCAGAATTTATACTTTTACTTCTCAACATAGGCATATTGCACTTTTTACTTCACTACTGTACCTGATGGCTGTAATTTAACCACCTACAACATTAAAATACCTCTTGCACATTAGTGCATTCAGCTTATTTAGTGCTTTAGCTTTTGTACTTAGGCACAAGGTACAAATCCATTTTGGTGTAGCAATGTTTATCTAATATAGATTTGATTTCTTCAGTTTAATTATTTAAGAAGGAATTTTTTTTTTTTTTACATTATTACCAATATATTAGGTTTTCCACATGGTTCAGCAGTAAAAATCATCTGCCGTTGACTACAATGGAATTAATCTGAGTGTGCACTTTTAGATATATAGATACGTTTAATATATTCAATTCTATGGATGCCGGGTGATAGAAAATAAGAGCAAGATGTTTGGAGAGTCTTTTAATGTCAGTCATATTTTAATTTTGCACTTTTTTATTTTATTTGCTAGCCTGTAGTTAAATTCCCATCAGTGATCCTTTTATACCTGTAACATTTGTCTTAACTGTTTCTGTTGACTTCAACTCTACCTGACATTATCATTTCAATTGTCACATCATTGGTGATATGACAGGTGATTGATGCCCAACTCACACTGAGGTTATACGATTAGAGACGATATAAAAACATGTTGTGTATGTCTCTATAGCAGTACTGGGATCAGTTAATTGTTACTTCAGTTATTCCTATGTATATGAAAGAAAACCCCAGTTGACATTGTTAATGGTTGACTTCAAAAGTCTACATTTCCCAGACAATCCTGGTTTAAAGGTTTTAAAACAGTTTTCTGTGTCAGAAAAAAAAAACAAGAATGTAATTACATCTTCTCTCTGCTATAACTGAAAGTGAACTACACCGCAGCCCTGTTATATGACGTCTTGCCTCTTGGGCTGTGTCACCAGCTCCACAGGGAGATGCTGATCATACATTATACTATACAGTTTTTGTTGCCATGTGGATAATTCTAAACAACTGCTCATCCACAGGTTTTTTTTTTATGTAGATGTGACCTTAATCAGAGCCATGTCCTGTACTATCATCTTAATAACAACCTGCTCGAGTCCTTTAACAGCCACCAGAGTGTGTCGTATTGGATATACAATACACCTCTGTGCCTTCATTTCCCTGCTTGGCTACAGTCACACTGTTGGGAGTTGGCATGGTTATCGTATAGCACAGATGGTAACTCCCTGTGCAGTCTGCATTCAAATCTGCTAGTTAGTTTATTGTGTGAAGGTCCAAATTATACACAAATGAGGTGAAACGTGTAAGAAGTAGTAAAGAACCCTCAACCAAACTCTGTAGGAAACTGTAGTTAACATAAGCAGTTGAAAATATTCCAAAATTAAACATCTGGATCCAGTAACACTCACAGCCTATAATCTCGGTGCATAATACACTGCACTCTGCCATCAGAAAGAACACATACTCTGTCTAGTTTCAAGATAATGCATAGATGACATGTTTTCAGGTTTATCTGATTATGACAGTGTTACACACATGAACCATATTGAACCTCACAGGCCTGAACTGAACGAAGGATCAAAGAAGCACAGAAAAACAAGAACTCTCAAAGAAAGACTAAACCAGCATTAACTTTCATTGTGTTCTCCTGCAATAACGAACCCTTGCATACATTTTACCTTCCAAGCAGTCACCATCACATTTCTCTCGTGCGCCTGCACATAAATACTGGATGTGCAATCTTTTTTTTTTTACTTTATTTTCAAACCCAATATTTGTAAGCATTTGGCTATTTTAGGTTGATTTCCCTTAAAGAAGCTACAAGGCTCAGGTGAATCTGGGTTCTGTTATTTTTGCCTTCTGCTAACCAACTAAGTGACATGCTAAACCAGACCAGTGAAATGTATTACTGCACAAGTCACCCTTTGTTGCTCTGATACTGTATGTGTTGATGCTGGCTGCTACCTGTAATGTGAAATTGCAACAGATAGTGATGGATAGTATTACCTATTTAAGTAATCTAGTCGATATGTTTATGCATATTGTTTGTGTGATAGTTTTTTTTGTAAATCTACCTACATATAAAGCCATTGACTGCAAATTTGACAATATCTGGTGTTATTTTTGACCATTTCTGATAGCAAAGTGTCATTCGCACAAACACACATTTATAGAATTGCATTTTAAGGACTAAATAAGTGCACAGTTTAAAAAAATGAGAATGTCTGAAGTCTGGTGAAGACTTTGATCATTTAACTGTAAAAAACAACCAATGGCAGAACGAAAAATGGGTCTAATGGTTGAGTAGTTGTGTGCACATACACAAAATCTCAGAGGGATAGGTGCTGGATGAAGAAAAATCTATAAAATTGCAATACAAATAATATAGCCCCATTTGGAATCACCCACTATATAGGTCATCAAGTAAATACCCACACAAAGGAAATGAGTAATTCACTATGTATATTGCAAAATTACCAATCACCTAATCATCCAGTTATAATCATATGGGTAAAATATCTTTGTTACAAGGAAAATAAATCAATCAATACACACAATTGACACAATTGACAACACAGTCAATAAAAATGTCAAACACTCATTTCAATTAAGTAATACATTGGGAACCATAAAACAAGATACAATGACTCATCAAGAACTGTTAATATAAATAGACTAAGTGGCATATTAGAAATATTTTATTATGCATGTTGTTTTCATGCTATGTGTACATACAGTATAGATCTAAGGGGGATACTAATCCTATATAAGATATGCCTACAACAAAGGCTTAATATCAACGTCCTCATTTAAACCGGGGACAAGGTAATGATGGAGTGGATCCAATAAGCCTTATTGTGATCACCACCTCTAGGCTGCTAATAGCCTTACTGAAGTTCTCTGAGCCTCCACAAAGAGACAGTGTTGTTATGTCTGTAGTTTGAGATGCATCTTAAGGACAGCGATGGATTCTGATCAGATGGTTGCAATTTCAAAACTACCCAGCACTAAATGTTAACCGTTTCAACAAATTAACTTATAATGCTTTTGCATCGCTATATTCATAAATTGTTATCAAAACCTCAATGAGGAAGGTAGTTAACCTGCTAATTGCTCCATTGAGCACCAATCAGAAATAAAAGGCTGACGTTGTGCTGAGGAAGTGAATGATCAGCTAAATTGGGTGGTCTCTGGAAAAAGCAAGAGGTTAATAGGAAAATGGAATGCAGTGAAAATAAAAATGGGAACGAATACTTTCATCTAGTTTTGATATATTTAAAAAACAAAAACAAATGAGCTGAATGAGAGGGCATAATGGAAGACAAATGTTGGCAGTGTACTGAGGCCCTGAAACTCTAATTCTTCCCTTTACTTGTCCTTTATAACTAACTTCTTCTGTAGAATGTTGCAGGAATGAGTCCTAAAACATGGAAATGAGTCAGTACTTTTACATTTCTGGCTCCCTCATCTCTAAGTCAATGGTTGTTTTTAATAAATGGGTTCTTGGTTAGATGCCTGGAATAAGGTCTGTGGTTAACGCAAGCTTAAGATATTTTAACCTTTGGTTATACGACATAAAACACATCAGTAAATATCCCACTTGTGAATACTATAGCTTTTACGTGTCTTGAAAAAGACAATTACAAGTGGCTAATTGACCTAACGTCATCATGCCGAACACTAGTCCGCCTTTAGCTACGTGGTGGTGACCGAGGTGTAGTTTATTTATATATATATGTAAAGTGGTGTTCATTTGTCAATATGTTGCAGAACAAAACCTGTGACAGAGCTTATTTTTTGCAATAATTTAAAATCCAATGGCCTACAAATTGTCAGGTCGGCCTATAAAAACACGTCATCCCTGCAGCACTCTATGGCGATGAGTAGAAAGCAACACAGACACTTTCCCTTATGGTATTAGTTCACAAAAATACTTGAAATTCATCCTTGTTCATTCATTTAACATTCATCACACAAATATACCACATCTACATTATTTTGTCCACTAAACTCTTTGGTATTAACCATGATAGCAGAGAAGGTAACTTTTCCAGATGGCGGATATCTCGCTGTGAAGCAAAAATGTTGTGCAGACAGATGTGAAGCGTAGTTGGTCCACGGCCTTTAGATCAGCACCCCTCCTTAGAGTGAGTGGATAATAAATGCAGACAGACCTAGCCTGTCCTTGCTCCCTGCAGCTGAGTAGCTGAATCAGCTCAGTTAGTAGCACAATTATGAGTGTCCATGTGACGTTTGACAAACGTTAACCTTCTCTCCAACTACAAGGGTACTGTCAGTCTGGCCAAAGTTGTTTGTGCTGCAGTACCTCTGTGACAAAACCCAGTGAGTCACACCGACCCTCCTGCTGTGGTGACAAATCCTTCCATGACACATAGGGGTGACTTGGACTTCTCTTCCTACACAGGCTCTGCTTTAGCTGTGGGGCAAAGTTCATCTTACTTTGATGTAAACCATTTGGAATATGAGAAGCCTATATTGTAATGAATTGCTGTAAATTTACGGTGGATTTACAACAGTATCTTACAGTATTTCCTAATAACTGTTACATAGAGTTAAAAATGTATCCTTTGCATATAAATTAACAGTCAATGCCGTCGGTTAACCATAGCGGCAGATAACTGTAATTTGTCTGCATAATACAGTATTTTCTGTTAAGTTGTGGAAATACGCATCTCTGTACAAGTTCAGTCAGTCAATATCCATCAACATTGTACTGTTGATTGTAGGCTGTTTCTGCTACATTTTTATTAATCAAACTGCTCAAAGCCCACTGATAATTTTTGAGTGACAAGACATGATCGGCTGTTCCTGAACGTGATAGCACAGCTTCCGTAGTCAACCAAGAAGCCGAGGTAAAGCTATGTTTATCACCATAAACTGACCGTGCCCAGTATTGTTTTGTCTTCATGATTATTGAACATGTTAACATCTCAAAGATTGTTTCATTTGGTCCGTTTCATTACATCACTTTGCTAAAATTAGCAAAGCAAGCTCTGTAATGTTAAATTGTAAAGTTAATCACCAATTACAGTGTGAAGATGTAACGTTGGTTACCTAACTGTGTTTATATGAGCTATAATAGCGTCAACTGTAGAACCGCAAACCAGAAGGAATGGGATGATGTTCAAAAGGGAGTGGAGTTGCCAAAGTATGTCTCTACAACGATGAAGAAGTAAGGCAGTCAAATTCTCTCTCACTGTTTGCTTTCTCTTCACTTTTTCTTTTACAGTGTTATTTAGTTTGTGCAGGTCACATGTGTAAACTGTGTGTGTAATTATTAATTTTTCTTTTAAACATTCAGTACCTCTTCAGTTTTGGAATACAAATGTTATTATTTGTCTTACAAAGTCAGCTGTTTAAATGATTGAGGTCAAGTAATACACTTCAGCAATATTGTATTGTATAATAATTCCTGTGTTTTCTACTTTTTGTTGTTGTTTGTTGGGAATTAAATGCAAAGTAGCAAATTGTATTACCCTTTGTAAATAAACAGTAACATAAGGTAAACTTACTGTAAAACCCAGTTATTCTACTATCACATACTGTAATCTAATATATGTTAAGATAAATTAATAAATTACTGTAGCGGCACTGTAACTGTAATAACAATAAAAACCTGGTGTCTCAGCTGCCAGT
>NW_027176406.1:2416586-2476586 GCF_023349555.1 Cebidichthys violaceus | reverse complement strand
GCTAGTTAATAATGTTTGTATTATTTACACTAAGTTCATTATTGTACATTCTAATACTTGTTATTAATACCTTCATCTCTGATACGAGTGTATTAGGAGACAAAAACTGAATACTGAATGCACGTCATACACGTCTGTCTAAATGCCTATGTATTTTTAAGGCTTCCACTCTGACAGCTGCAGTGGGATGTTTTAAAAAAGTTAATTTCTATTTGTAGATGATGTTTCCTGAGGTGAGGCTTGATGCAGACAGACTAAGAAAGCCACTGGTAGACTATCAGATCTCTGACAGGAAGGAGCTTCCAGAGAGTGGACAGAATCTGCTGGGACATTTTAGAGAAAGAGGTTCAAGCCAGCTGGCAGTCCTTATGAAGGCAATTCTCTATGTCTCACAAATGTCTCCTCAGAGAAAACCTTTAGGATGGTAAAACAAAACAAAAAAAGCCACAGGAAATGGAATCAGTACCCACAACGGTACCCTCTATTCTCTTTGGTCCTGCGAGATCAACGAGAAACACTGGCTACCAAAACGCTCCAATTTAGAGAGCTGCCAAGTCTGCTAGCTTGTAATTACAACAGTTTGTTGGGTGAGAGGCACCAGCATGAGCACATATACACGGAACCTTTTAGATCCTTTCTTTTAGGAAAAAAGTTGGTTTGTATTCTGATGGCTAATGCTAATTCTTCCACTAGTATTGTGAAGTATTTAAAGTTAAAAAGCAATGTTAGTGTGTTTAATAAGCACTCCTAGTGGTGGATATAATGTTATAACATGTTTGTTTGGAAAAGTGTTAAATCATAAAAGTATAATCATTCTATGTATGAAACTATAAAATACAGTTACTGAATGTTTTGAGGGAAAGAGAGAGACCTTTGAGACAGGCTTTTTAGATCCGAAAACAACTGTATGATAATGAGATGAGTTTGGTGAGCTGACTTCAGGAATGTGAGGTGTAAACAGTGGGGGAAGGAGACGTATTGATCAAACAGAGATGTTGATAAAGACAGCCCTAAGAAAACATGGTGGTCGGGTACATGCTGGTTTATGAGGAGGAGGACAGGTCGGACCAGAGGACACTATTCAGACATTATGCGGATCACTTAGACCAATGGAGAGCATTGTCAGAGGACAGGAGGAGACAATCAGATTCCAGCCAATCACAAAGCTGATAATGGACTTTTGAAAGTAAACTACTGACTTCTGGGTATAAAAACATTGTTCAGAGAGATTTTATTCAGTTCTTGGCGATCCTCTTTACTGTAAACTGGCGTTTGTAGGCCGGTGGGGGGGGGGGGGGGGGGTCTTTGAACTCGGTTTCGCCATTCCTTACTGTCGACAATATAATTCAGTTTGTAATTGTCTTTTAGCATTTGTGAATTATTAAATACTTTTTCATTGTAAGCCGGATCCAGCTGATTTTTCTTAGCGTGACTTCGTTGCTCAAACAACAGCGAAAGAGCGAGAGGTCCGCGGCCTCCTGCGAGCAGAGGTCTCACTTCACCACAGTATCAGCTGTCAAAATACAGTGTAGGGCCATTAGAAAGATATCTGTAGCGGCAAAATAGCTCTTCTTCAAAATTAGGTCACAGAATCTGAGGGGGTCACCAAATACACCGTAAAAAATATATACACAGCACATCTGTTGTAAAAAATAGAGCACATTTGCTTTCAGATCTTCCTTCCACATCTGCCAGAATTCCTTTTATCAGTTATTTTGAAAAAGGTGCCCATATGTATGCACAGCAACTTCATGTAATAGCTTTGTGTGACGGAAACCGTCCTTGTCGTCATGAACAGAAAAGAATAGCCACAAATAACAACAATTCACACTGACTCTCACTGACACAGTTTGAGCTGTCACGGTAACAATAAATATTTCGTTATATCAAACCAAACTGTCAAACAATTACAGAAACAACCCTCCAGGTTTATCAAACTTTCACAAATACTAGTGAAACTTTCTTACTCTTACCAGTGACTTTTGTGTGCATGGTATTATCAGTATGTAAATCTTTTTTGTGATATCAAACATTTATGTCCTTGAACAAAGGATTTGACATCTTCGCATGACAAAAACCAGCAGTCTTCTAATAACACTACAACTTCAATATGACACCCGGATGACAGCATTCATTACATAAACCTTAAACCCTAACAGGGATGTATGTGCTGATCACAAAAATATTGACACCAATGCCAACCTGGCAGTCTGGATTGGTCCCCAAAGCCTAATACCCAACTACTTAATTCTGACGTTAATACTAATGTTCTCTAACTAGCTTCATTCTAAAGATGTATACATCCATAAAGAGAGCTACACATAGATGTACATTCTAAATGCTTTTAATCCACCAATTATTAAGCTGTATACAGAAATCATAATCCCAAAGGGTTTTATACATTCTTCAATACTCAAGAGTAAAGAACATGTGCGCGCACACACGTCTGTAAGTCTACTTGAGAGGACTCATTTATCTCATACAATCCATTGCCTCTAACCCTAGCATCACAATTAAATATCTAACCCTAAACTAAATTCTCACCGTAACCCTAAAACGAGTCCTAAAGCAACAGTTTCACAGTTTGGGAACGGAATTCCTGCTTCTGGCTAAGAAATAACTCTACTGGAAAACCTCAACTTGTTTTTACCTTTTTGTTTTTGTATGAATAAACCAACATACTACAACATTTTATTGAGTGAACTTTAGAAGTGTTGGTAGGCAGATTTTGTTACCACGCACGCACGCACGCACACGCACACACACACACACACACACACACACACACACACACACACACACACACACACACACACACACACACACACACACACACACACACACCACTTTCATGCAGGCCGAGTTAGGACCAAAGGTAACGACGTGCATGGGCAGGTGTGCAGTGGAGCGTTTTGGAGTCTGCCCATCGGCGAGACGAGGGCAGGACACACAACAGCATCCTGACAGACTTGGTTTCACCAGGACAGCAGAGAACTAAAAGAAGGCCTGCTGTAACATGGCTCAGCCTGAAGTCAAGGTGAGATGCTAATAAATTGCTGATAACTTGTGCATTGTAGCCTACTTACAAAGTGCAGTATTTGAATGCCCCAGCAAGCTTTGTTTTTCAACCTTTAAGAAGTGATTATAGGAGTAACTTTGGATGTCAAGCTGAAAAGGTTAAAGCCTTTGAAAAAAAATCAGGAGTAATACCTCAAGAAGACATAGAAGAGAAGTGCAGAGGAGACAAATTATGAGGGAGACCAGGTGTCACACATGGGGACAATGACAGACAATTACTTACACAAAGAAGTGAAAAGTCAGTCGAAGAACATAAATAAAAACTTCAGATTGGCAGATGTGATGAAGGAGTGTCCCCTGCAGATGACAAGGAATAAAGAACAAAAAAGAGCAAAAGGAAGACACAGGGAAGCTCTAACAGTTGAAGGGGGCGCAGGAACTGGCGAACAGACAAGTTACAATGTTTAACAACTTTTGTGAACCTCTGTCCCCTTAACATTCTTTTGCTGAATTCCTTTAATGTAACCTAAGGACATGTCCCCTCCAAAAGTGTGGTTACATTGGGAAAGTTACATTAGTTAAGAGTCTTAACTGTTGCTTAAAATATTGTCTTTTTTCAAGCAAGCCACAATCCTCCTGCCACAATAAACCACACGATCATTTATCCGAAGGATATCTTTTGAAAGAGTCTCAAAAAGACTTCCAGCAAACATGAATGAGTGATGATCTCACAGTCATTCTGAGAGAAAAATCACATCTGATCTTTCTGGAGACATTTTCCTTCACTTCTGATGAATATATTTCCACGCCAAGTTGTAAACACCTTTTTTAAACTGAAAAATACAAAAAAATAAATTGTATTGCATAACCAAGCAGTATTTTTCAAGGACAAGTCAGATATTTGACCCTTCACTAATCCCATGCAGTTTACAGTGATATTCTGTGTGATTATTTCGCAATAATCGCAACAGCGCACTATTGTCCTCTCCCTAGTTGCCTCAGCCTTCCCCTAATCCAAAGCAAACACTCTACCTTGTGCCGCCACTTTGAGTTTTGCGGATATGACGTGACAAAGCAACCAGACGCAACCAAAGAATCTCAGCTGAAAAACGCTACGCTTCATTGCCTTCTGTGTTCTGCATTTAACATATATAAGTAGTGTATTTAATTAGTTATAAAACTTGATTCACTTCATGTTCTTTAAAACGCAACAATATACCAAATAATAATAAATAAAGCATATTTATATAACACTAAACCATCTAACCTCAACCATCTTAAGAGGGTTTCACAACTTGTGTGTCGCCTACTAGACACAACCATATGATTGGACAATCACTGTTCTGGGGAGAGATTTGTCAAAATGGTCAATTCAGATAGTTAAAGATTTTTTTTAAAAGCATGGAGCACAAATCATTCAAACTGTGGTGCAGTTGCTCAGGGTGGATACAATTAGAAGGTGGGTCTATAGAAAGTTTGGATGTTTTCTCAGATGTGAGTAAAGAGCCAGAGAGCTGCAGGGAGCTGAGCCCTGCACTGTATAGTTGACTTTACTGATGAGCTGGAACAAGTAGCCCTGAGCAACTAAGTGACAGCGCAACGAACAAAAGATATGAAGCCACACAGAAAAAAAACACAACAGAGGGCTGAGTCAAGAGAATGAGAGGAAGGGGACACAAACAGAATTAGATAGAGGAGACACACAAAGAAACAGACCTGAGGGGAGGGACATACATAAATAAACACAGCCAGTATTGCAGAGATGAAAATCTTTATGCTCTTATGCTAACTATCTCTATCTGTCTGCATTCATGCTATATGCTTCCCACACATTTTAGGGTATGCTTTTCATTATTGCACATTTTCACATTGCCTTGTCATTTTGATCCATTTCCTGTTTGCTATTTGTCACACCTTCACAGGGCCTTGCTTGGCCACCTTTTTATATTTCATTGATTTCTGCATTGAAATGCATACCATTCTTTTATTTATTCCAATCTTATTTTCACTTTTCCTTTGTAGCCTTTTGCAACTTGCTGCAATGTGGCATTTTTCTCCCAACCGCGATCATGAAAGATTGATCTCATCACAGCGAGACAGAGGGGCGGGAAAGAAAAACAGAGAGAGAATTGGTTAGCAGGGAGTATACAGGCCACTGAGCTGCAGTATCTCTCACTTTGTATTCTGCTGCTGTCAAGTGTTGTTGTTTTAATTGGAGCCAAACTCAGCTCAACACAGCAGTCAGATCCTCTCAACCTGACCCCAGAACAACAGATACTCACCCAACACACACAGAGAGGCACACAGCGATAGACATAGACAGGATAGCAGAGAAGTAAAAAAACAGAGAAATGCAATGAGAATCAGGTTAACATACCGTAATAGAGTTAAATGCAATGATAATTATTTAATGGATTTCTGACCTACAGTATGCACATTTTGTTTTGAGAACTTTATGAGCTATGAGCTGACAAGAGTTTGGCTACATTTCATGGTATTCATTTATTACCTCCACTCCATATTACTGTCAATCTCCACTGATAATGATTATCTAAAATCAACCATGTTATTTATTTACTAGTTTCGAACATTGGAGTGATAAGGAGTCCGAATACGCTGCATGATTACATTCTTTAATCTCTAATCCTCCACTACGAGAGGGGATGGGATTCATTTAGCCTCTAAAACAATGTTGATTATGTGCTCGATTGCCTTGGCATTATTGTTTCTAATTCAGCGATTACAAAGACAGTTTGAGTTAAACTCAAGTGAATGGGATCGAAACGTTCATTGTGGCACAGAGGGAACTAACTGCAAGCGGAGTGTAATAAATTAATTCAGCTGCTTACAGGTGCCAAATGTATTGCCAAGTGTGGCTGATTAAAAAGGTGGAACCTGCATGGGGAATCAGAACAATGGTGCTTTGTAAATCTAAATGTGAATCTAGTCTGACATATTGTTAAATTAAAGACACAATTTTGAATGGAAAATGTGTGGAAGAAATGTGGAAGTTGGCTTATCATGGGCCGGCGTGCCTAAAGTAATTGAACTTTTAACTAGTGTTCTGTAATCTTACTGGAAACGTTCCCCATGGGATTCTGTTAAACTGTATTTCGGTTGAGATGTGAAATTCTCTCTTTGTCATTTAACTGTACCCACTTATCTATGCAGCCAAAGCTACTGTGTATCCCTAACTAAGTTACTGTTTTTGTACATTTCTCAAAATGTTTGCCTTGTGCATACTTAGTGGACTGAGCAAAAGTGAAAGTGACTGCACCTTCTTCCAGGTGACAAAAAATGAGAATGAAGATAACTGAAGAAAACAATGCTGCTATACCTTTTTCCTCATCCAGAAATGTCAAATCTTCAATGTGTTCGTGAACACCTGGGTTTCTCTCCCTCCCAAAGAGTACCTCTCTTCCAATATGATAAAGGCAGTTGTGTCTACAGTTACTGAGACCTGGATTGTTTTCTGATTTCTGAAATGGAAAGACACCACCGCCAATGCAAGAAGCAATGTGTCAATTAGCACCGATTCCCCCATACACACCATTACATGCAAGCGTTTTGCTGATTAGACGTCTTTTCAGGACTACGTGGGCCTGTACACACCATGTCTCACTCACTTCTCCTGATTCTCCCAGCATTGTTACACTTGATCACAAAATACAATTCAAAGCTTATGGGCCAAAAAAATGCCAACTTTAGTCAACTTATTCTCTGCGGCTTCATCAATACTTTCACATACACACAGTCAGTTGATCCAGTGTTGATACATACAAATGATGATTGGGATTGGTGCAGCTTTAAGTCTGAAGTCCTCTCATGTTTCCTCATTATTAGCCTAATGCCAATTTATTTTGAGTAACTAGAATTGGGAGGCCTCAGCAAACTTCCAACAATGTTCTGTTGACTGTTTAGCTCTTTACTATAAAAGAGCTGCTTGACTGAACTGCTATGGGAGACAGGTTATTGTAGAGAGGGAACATAAAAGCTTCACATGAAGCAGATTCATGCTGGCTATTGAGTAGAACAATTGCAGCTCCTGCAATGGCGAGAGACTGCAGTGGTGCTGAGGTAGATTACTACAAAGTGACACAGGGAGTATGGACAATGAGAGGATTCAGTCATAACCACTGTGTGATTGCTTTCTAATGATTTGTACTGCATTTAGTAGCTCTGTGGGTTTGTTTGTTTGAAAAAGAATGACTGTAGGAAAACCAATAGTTTTCCTTTGAATAGGGATATATTTTTAATCTTTACCAAAAACAGCAGGATTACCAGGATTCATTTTGTTGGGTACTGATTACTACACATAGAAAAGTGTTCAATGTCCACTAAAGCAGATAGGCCCACTGGTGGGCCTCAGAGCGCCATCTAGTGGGCTAGATACTGCCAACTGGTTAAACAAAAAATATATTTTTTTGTAATTTAATTTACTAGTTATTTTTATATAAAACATGCTCAAGAATTCACATAAAATTCACATAAAAAACAACATAAAATTAAAAACTCATACATTCTATGACCAGTTACATTTTAATACTACCATGCCAATCACGACACATCAGGTAGAGACAAACATGATTTGCCACTGTTGGCTAGCTAATGTTCTCTCAGACACACCGACACAAAATGGATCAGTTTTAGTTTTAAAAATTGATGTAGAGACAACCCTGGATGAGGAAATACAATAAATTGTGATTCATAAATGCAGGCTGTGATGGGTGAGGGCAACAGAACATGTATTTGGCCATTACAGCTGACAGTGGCATGGCAGTTCAGTTTATTTTTTCTACTTTTGTCATGTTCTTTTCTCTCATTTATGTGGGAAGGTGGTCTTTAGAATTTTTTTTTAGCAATCAGGCCTAAAGTTACAAAAAGGTTAAGAACCTCTGCAAGTGTATAATTTACTCTTTATATTTTTCTTGCTGTGTAATGACCCATATTATATGAGTCAATCTGAGCTAATTTTTCCATCTCCAGTTTTACGTCTGAACAATAATCATCAAGCAATGATGCCATTACATTCACAAAAACCTGAGCTCATTTCTTATCCGTTTTATTACTTTAGATGGAGAAGTTCATCAATGCTGGAAATTACACAAAGGCAAGATTTTTAGTTTCACCCCAGTGCCTTTTAGTTTCTGAAATTTATCCTTGAGGCAACTGTTGATTTAAGAATTCAGTAGAATCTGAATAAAGTCATATTGTATATCAAGGGATACAGTTCAGGCAAAGATTTGCTCAGTCAGAAACAACTCTTCACTCATTAAAAAACAGACTACACCCATGCTAGCCAGTGGCTCTGTGAGGCTGTAGTCAACGTAATGCTTTGAGCAAAATGCTAACATGCTCACATTGACAAAGCTAATATGCTGATGTTAAGCAGGTAGGTTCACCATCAAGTTTAGCGTGTTAGCATGCTAATCAATTGCTATGAATGCTGAATGCAATCAATTGGCCAGGTATTTTACCACAGCAAAAAAAAAGAGACACAATGGAGGTACACACACTTACTCAGGCAGGCAAGTGCCAGGAAGGCAGTCTGAAGAGGTAAACTTATCCAAAGGGGTAAGGCAGAGAATCACCAGTCCCTGTAACAGGCAGAAAGTCAGACAGGTAGGTAGGTACAGATTTAGGGTCAGAAAACAGGACACATGTTCAGATGACTGGAAAGCAATGGTATAAAGCAATATTGTCAACTTTGACGATCTGGCAGGGCACCAATGGAAATGGGCTGATTCAATATCTGTAGGTATGATTAGGAAAAGTGGGAACAGGTAAGCAGGTGGGCGGGGGAAGGTCAGGTGACTATGAATGGAGAAAAGGGGGTTACTGCAGGGCAGGAGGGAGTGGCTGCATGTGGGAGTGAGAGGGCATCTGGTGGACAGGAAGAGAATGAATGGGTTTGAGGAAGTGGGAAGCTGGAGGGATGAACAGAAGGGGAGGGGCAGAATATATTGTACATATTTGGTCATAAATGACAAATTTAAATTTTGACCCACTGATGGCTTGCGAGGAAAGGTCTGTCTGTCTGCAGAATATCTGTGCATAATTTCATGGTAATACATTCAATAGTTGTTGAGATATTTCAGTCTGGGCCGACCAACAGACAAACCGACATTGCCGTCCATAGAGCTACACCACTATCATGGCTAAAAAAAACTTGTGAAGTCGGAGGTCAGCCATGCACTCAGGTTTGCAACTGGGAGATTGCAGATTCAATTCCCATGCGGGATGGAAAACTGAATGAGGTTTGTGTGTCTATCTCTCTCTCTGCAATTAGGGTGCAACACGCTGAACTCCCAGCTGGTCGGCGGGCAACAGCAGGTAGCAGCGCAGTGAAGGAAGATGGTGCTGCAGGAGCAGACTCAGCAAAGCTGTACTGGAGAACATTTGAGAGGAAACATTCCCAGCAGACACTCACTGATTCATTGTGATTGATTTCTGGTCAGAAGGACTACCGACTGACTGGGTTGCCTGCTACCTGATGAATGACTGGTTTACTCACTGGGAGTGAGGTACTTCCCTTCCAACGAGTTAATATAAAAGTGCACACACAAACACACTCCACTACATTTCATTTTCAACTACACACAACCCCCTACTCTTTATTTGTGATAAGACCTCCACCATTACACACACACACACACACACACACACACACACACACACACACACACACACACACACACACACACACACAATCAAGCCAGAGTAATTATGGATGTGTCCAATCACCATGAATTTCCTTAAGTTTAATTAATTTTGTGCAGTAGGTCTTGGCTCTATCTATCCATCAGGTTTTATGTGCTGTTTGCCGCCCACCTCTCCATCTCCCATCATTTCCCCTTTAAAGCAGATGTATTGATTGGGTCTTGTCGTCACTTTCTGAAGTAGTCCGGAGTGCTTTTCTCTGTTTTTCTTTTCTTTATATTCCTGTTGTTCTGGCGCTAAAAGCAAGTGGAATTTGACTTGTCGGTGCAATAATATAAACAGCATTCCCTTGACATAAACTGTCAAATTTAGCAAATATATTAAGGATTCAAGAATCAGATAATGCTGCAAACCTGGATCTGTTTTCACTTCAAGTCATGATAAATGAGGGCAACAAAAGGTGTTAAGTAAATGATCTATGGGCAGTAGTGCTATTTTTTAATTTCCTTTGTTATATTGCCTCTGACAATAGAGGCAGGGTATGCTGTTGTAGGGAAAGAGTGGAGAATTAATGGTACAAACTGGTAGATTTCCCACCAGATTAGAGGGGGAGGGATGGAGAGTGAGATTCAGATAGATAGATGGAGAAGGAGAGTGTTCTTCCTCAGGAGGCCTGCAGTTTAATTGAGTTTATGAAGCAGTGGACGGAGCAGATTGATGGAGGATATCCATCTAATAGCACCATGATGTCTGTGGACCCTCTTCTTTCCCGCTCTGCATCTTTCACCTGAGCCTTTTACTCCCTTTTCCCCTTTATTCTTCCTCTATTCATCTCACTTACTGTCCTGCTTCTTTCCGTCTCCCTCCCTCTTTTGTTCTTTGTGTTTTTCTCCTCGTTTTTAGATCTTTCTTTCTGCCCTCTTCTCTTCACTCTCTCACACACACACACACACACACACACACACACACACACACACACACACACACACACACACACACACACACACACACACACACACACACACACACACACTTTCATACTGTATGGCCAGATCCTTCACACACATCCCCACTTTACAGTCCACACCACCTCAATTTATTTATCTTTTTCCTCCTTTCCTCACTGTTCTCAGTCATCTCTTCATTTACATCTTTACCTCTTTCTTCTTATGACACACCTCCATCTCTGCTTTAGCCTGTATTGTCAGAAGCTCCCTCTAAATCTTCCTTCATTCCATTTCATGCACCTAGATTGAAATAAATACACAGAAAATACACACACAGTCAAATATGAGGATACCATTAAATATGCCAGTGCAATAGGTGAACCGTTGTTTCAAAAGCAGGCTATGAGACTAAATTTCATCCTTGCAATTCAATCATTTAATTACCTTGATTGATCTCATGATATTATTGTAATCTTATGTGATATATATTTTTATTATGTAAGATATTGATGTCAAATGAAAATTCACTTTTCAAACAGTAAAATCAAATAATCAAATACAAACAAATCATACTAGGTTTCATTAATCATGTTGAAATGTTGCTGACAACATCAGGTGGAGTTAAGTGGAGCGACAATCGTTCCAATCGCAGTAGCTCTTCTCGTAAGCAGCAGAGAGTTAAATGAGTTAGGAGTATAGAGTTCAGGAGAGCCCCTGGAGTTCCTCAGATTGTAAATCAATGTCAGTAAACATTGATTTGGGGATTTGAAGGTCCAAAATCAGCTTGAATTTGGTTGTAAAGTAAAAATTTAAGAGGCGAGGAGAAACCCTGAAGTCAATCCTTCAGTTTATGACAACAATTCTAATTGAAGATCATGAAATTTGGAGATACATGGTAAATTCTGAAAGTGACTAAAGCTGTCAGACAATCGTAGTGTAAAAAGTACAATGTTTGTCTCTGAGATGCAGTAGTAAAGCGTAAAGTTGCATAAAAAGAAAATACTCACTCAATACTCAGTACACTACTAATGTTACTTTCCACCACTGGTACTGTGTAAATATAAAATATAAATAGAAGTAAGGCTACACATTACGGTCTAGAAAATATCTTTGTAATTACCTTAAAACACAGATGAAAAGGAGCCTTCTTTACTTTTAAGCAGGCACACCCAGAACTTACGTTAAAATATAGAAGTTTTCACATTTTCAATGCTTTTTGCTCTTAAAAGCACTTCATTTTCCCTAATGCATTATGTTCCATTACCTCAGCTGGAATTCCTCATACAAACACACATTTCCCCACTTATTCCCCTGTCTTTGTGATATACCTGTTTACCTATTTTATTTATACACTATAAACTTAATAACTATACAGTTATTTGCAAACTGTAATCTAAAACGTTATTTATTTGGAATTAGCGACACAATTACACACCCATGCATGCACCAACAAACACACACACACACGCACACACACACACACACACACACACACACACACACACACACACACACACACACACACACACACACACACACACACACACCTACATCTGTGTTGTCAGCCTGTTACACTTCTGAATGTGTGTTGACAGCTGGTTGCAGACAGAGAGCTGACCGAATTGATGAAGCTGTCGCTGGCCAGGCCTGCAGAGTTGCAGATTTGCATGTGTGTGTGTGTGGTTGGCTGGCTGTGTGTGTGCTTGTATGAGAGGAAATTTATTGATTGAAGATTAGAGCACAAGAAAGAGAGAGGGAGACGTCTTTGAGATGCAGAGCAATGTGAAAGAGGGGAAATGAAATGCTAATGAATACGTATAAATAAAAGAGCAGAGAGTGAATATGTGTGTGAATGTTTGTGTGCACCAGTGAGTGCTCTTCTTTCCATGTACACATGAATTGAAAAGTCTCCTTCTGTTCCTGATGATGTTCAGTGTCACTGTTACCCCTGTGATTATAATGATACACACCTTAATGCCTCAATGCTTCTTATTTACTCTTATTTAACCATTTCAGTTATATCGAGTGCCTTCCTGATAAGCAGCTTATTAACTAGTTAAGGTTGCTTAGGCAATACTGAACAGAATACTTATAAATACACCCGATCTGACAAAGCAGTGAAGAAGGATACAAATATATAAACAGACAACAAAAGAGGGGAAAAAGAAAGGACAAAAACATTCCGCATACTGAGAATACAAAAGTTGTGAAGAAATTAGAGTGAAAATGTAATTACTAAACTAAGAGAAAAGAATATTTTGTGTCTCAACAGAGATATTCTTATCTAGATTATTACTTAAAAATGTTGGGTTAAAAAAGCAAAACATTTTAGATTAGCGTGTTAGCATGCTAACATTTGCTAATTAGCAACAAACACAAAGTACTGCTGAGGCCGATGGGAATGTGATAAACCATTGAATTGTATTGGACAAATTTGACCAGATGGTGGCGCTAGATGAAAAGTCAGGAGACCACCAAAATTATTACAATTCATCCTGAGGGGGCATGCATGTCTGTAGCAAATTTTATGGCAATCCAATCAGCAGTTACTGAGGCAGTCGGGGAGGATTGATCCTCTGGGGACCATGAATTACTGTGCCAAATTTCACGGAAATCCATCCAGTTCCACTAGTTGTTGAGATATCTCAATCTGGACCAAATTTAGTCTGGATAATACCATCTCAACAGCATCTAGCATGGCTAAAACTGAAAAAAGTAAGGGTCTTTGTTTATAATGGCTCAGTGGACTGGCCTCTGGTTGGAAATGAAAACCAGTAAAACCCACATGCTTTTGGCCCTCCATTGTCACTTAGCCCATCAAACCACCAGGCTAAGCACTTCCTCAGCTCTCCATGGCCCAGTTTCCAGCTGCGAACTCTCCAGTCAACTACAGCATTAGCTGGATTAACCTCCAGGCTCACTCTGGTTGTCTGTCTTTCTCCTGCAGCACCAGACTTAAAGCTGTCCTTTGGTTCTTCCTGCTTTGCCCATCTAGCTCTCTTTCTCTCTCCACAGCTTATGTTAAATTCTGTTAGTTCTGCGGCAAACGCACGCCTCTCGCTTCTCTCTCCCTGTGCTGCTGGAAATGTCATCTCCCTTTTCTCCCAGATATCCTTTGTTCTTCCTTTCTTCTCCTGGTATTATCTATCTCAGTCTCATTCTTGCGATCATTCTTTTTTTTTGACAATATTTCTTTAGAGAGGGGATATTTCCTCCCATTTTCCCTCCCTCCCCTCCTCCTCGTCTGGCTTTTTAGTGGGTTTTTTTTGGTTCCTCATTCATTTGGTTCTCTGCCCTGTCATTATCGACTGCAGTGAGTGGCTTTGTGTGGCAGTTCCTGTCTTATCTGGTTCTGTCAGGTGCCGGTTAAAATCCATTCATCGCTAGGATGCACAAAGGTGGGCTGGTAAAATGCCAGTGCTACCTCCACACTGCAATGGGAGGAACATTTTTTAGCTGGACACTCTGTATGGCCCCAATGTGTCTTGATTTCCTCCTCTTCTCTCTCTGTTTATCTAACTATCAGTGGAACAATGGAGGGAATTAGTTGGATTTGATGTTGTTACTGTGCTTGTACTGTTTCCTTAACTTTTTACATTTTGTTTTGGCATTTATATCTTTATTTTGCAGTTTTAAAGGCAGAGAATGAAAATGTGGTATGACATACTGTCAAAGCACTTTGTGAACTCTGTTTTTAAAAGGTGCTATAAAAATAAAGTTATTATCATTGTTATACAACAAAGGCCCCAAGGTTAGAATCAAACAACAGCACGTTGCAGTGATGTGGCATGAATAAAGGCGTTCCAAAATGCTTCTTTTACTTTATGAATGTTATATCTCATCTAGGGATGCACCGATACCAGCATGCGGTATCGGTCCGATGCTGTTCTCATGTATTCATACTCGTATTCGTCAATCTTCTCCAATACAACCACTTAAGTCTCCACCGACTCGATTAGTTTAGCTGCAAGGTTTTCAGCTGTTGTTAGCGAGTGTCCGGTCGAGAGTGAGAGCGTGTGTGTGTGTGTGACGATGGAGTATGGAGTACGCAGTAACGCTAAAGCAGCGAACGTAGCAGTGCAGCGTGTGTACAGTTTATTTGTCAGTGAATATATGCTACAACTCCTCAACACCGAAGCCAAGCTCCCATGTCTTGCTCTCCGGCCACCTGCTGATTAAATTGAAGGTTGGCCCCGAAGCTAGTGAGAACAGAGGCTCAGGCTCTCTTAAGGTGGGCTGACCTTTAAGGTGGACCAGCTGTTCGCCCTTCATTTTTCATTTCTTTTATCAGTTTAACTGATATAGCATTACACAGTCGAAATCATTTGTGTCGGTTAAACGGTTAATAATTGATATCCCAATTGCAAACACTGCATCAGGAAAATACAAAGTGAAAATGGCAAATAATAATGTTTTTTTTCAGTCAGTATATCTGATGAAATAACCATTAGCATTCTTTTGGAGTCATGTTTCAGGCTACCTGATGAATGTAAGTCAAATACTCACACTCCCTTTAGCTCTGTTTTGTCTCTACCTCCGGAGGATAATATCTAGCTTGTTTGATTCTCCTATGACAAGTGGAATTATCTGCAGAGAAAAAGGGCCTATTTATTGGATGCAGAATAGTTTTATATGATACATTTCTAGATAACAATTATATTGCTTTCTCAAAGGTTTGTTTTTGTTTTGCCACTAAAATGCAGAGTTCCTGCATTAGTATTGGTGAGATGGCTGAATAAGTAATGGACATGCAATATTTCAGTGTCCTCTGACCTGAATAACAACATTTATACACTGGTACTGAGCCCCAGGATCCTCGCCATGGGCGAGAGAGAAGAAGGGACGGAGAGAGTGAGTAGGAGAGAGAGAGAGAGAGAGAGAGAGAGAGAGAGAGAGAGAGAGAGAGAGAGAGAAAAAGAGAGAGAGTGGGAGAAAGAGATGGAGAAAAAGAGAGAGTTTATTTTTTTGCTCTCTGTGATGGATTTGGTCCAAACCCTTGAGACACACAAATGAACTGTGACATTTATGACAGCTGGAGATGATGCCCACTGCCCTGCCTGCTCTCACTTACACACACACACACACGCACACACACACACACACACACACACACACACACACACACACACACACACACACACACACACACACACACACACACACACACACGTCTACACCTCAATCGATGTACTGTCGTAACCACTATAGAGCCAATGTTACTGTATCCAGTTTCTTAGATTAATGAAGCTATTACTCATGTATAGATTATATATTGGGTATCTAGTGTATGTGCCATGTGTACTATTATAATTAATATTATTGTGTTGCCATTTTCTTGCAACAATAACAACGTGAACAATTATTACAATGGGTTGAAACACTTGCATGACTATTAGTGTGGGGCAAGGGCTTGGGGGCTAAAGTGGAGATTTATTCTATACTTTTCAGATTTTAAGAGCACTTTGAATTAAAATATATGCAAAAATGCTGTGAATTTTGTGTTTGAACCCCGCGAGGAGTGAAAGCTGTGTCATTATGAAGAATGCTATGATAATAAAACCAAAGTCGAAAAGTGCCTTTCCACTCCATGTTTCTAAGGCCACGGGCCTCCAGGGACACACATCCTGTTTAACCTCTTGGCTGGGTTGTTTATTGACACGACACGGTTTTCTACATTGTTCTGCAGCGATGTGTGTTCATGTATGAACATCTGTTACTCCTCTGTCTTTTACACATTACTTACTTTGTGCACATTAGATATGCTTATTTTGCTCTATTTCTTACAGCCATGTGCATAAAAAACAGCATAAGCTATTCAAATGCTTGTTTTTACAAACATAATAATATTTGAGGTGAACTCTCTTGCTCACCCTATGTTGTAATGCTCTCTTCATTCTCTTTGTCTCCCTCCTACTCTCACTGCACACTGACATTTCTGCAGGTCAAAAGCAATACAATGTCTAGTTCACAGCATGTCTTTATTGCAGGATAAATGGGCAATCATATTATCAGTGTCAGAACCAATTAACAAACTCATCTTAAAGATGTTTAATGTAAGCTGCAGGTTGAAAATAAATTGAGTCAGATGACTGTGTAGACATTCATAACTGGATTAGTCTATTGATCCAGTGGATCAGAGGATGTTGCTGCACTCAGTAAGAAATAATTAGTTACAGTTGGTCAATTAGATACCACGCCTGATAAAATGTGTATGGTCTCTCTCACCAATCACTATTTAACAAAACTGTTCTTAATGCATTGCGATTGAACTTTACCTCTGTTATGTGTGGGCAGAAGATATTGGTTTTTTGACAGGCTGCAGGAAACAAGACGACGCAAAAGGATTTTTAACGTGCTGTCGGATGACATCACACACTTAAGGGCTCTAAAACACATGCTGCCAGCTCGCTCGAAACCCAAGGGAAACACATCGAGTCAAATCCCAGATGATGTCAGAACAAATTAAGAGGCCACAAGCCTCTTTGGGATATCCAGACTTTAGGCTGTGTGTTACAAAGACATAGGAAGAGAAAAGAGAAGAGAAAGAAAGAGAGAGTTGTTACCTTTCCCTTGTCCAGCTGAATACAGGTGATGTTAGAGGATGAGGAAACTGGCATTCCCTTTTCTCAGTTCCTCATATTCTAACCTTTTGGTATACCTGTCTATCTTTTTGTTAAATGTTGTGACTTTCTGTCCTTTCTGTTTCAATGTGCGGCACTTAGCCGTAAACCTGAAAGCATATTGTATAGGGCGTCTAGCTTGGGACCTCTCTAACTGCCAAATGAAAGCTTGAAGCAGATCTTTTGGGCTGTAGCTTGTAGGAGGCGGCAGTTCCTATTCTAGCACTACCATGAATGTTGTTGTCATGACCATTTAATTAGGATGATTTTGGGGGAAACCTTTATTCTTGGGTGCTTGTTTATATCATCAGTCTATGAGAGTCAGTGCTTTTGGGGGTTATTTTGTGATGAAGTGTCATAATTTACCCAGCTGGTGAACCCACTCCTTTAAGATATTTATCTTGTATTTCCCTGGATGTTTTTTGACAAGCTCCAACAAGCCTGAACTTGGAGAATATCAGATGAAGCTTTTACCTGTAATGTCTGCAAGATCCGTTCAGGCAACTGTTGGTATATTTCCTTTTCTGCCTTGAGTTTAATCCTGTGAAAAAGTGTAGAAAATAAGTCATGACATGTTGCCAAAAACGGATGTTTGCTATTGATGCTTAAAAATATTTAAACTATTACACTTACTTGTTGATGCCCTGAACATGTCTCAACTACAGTCAGCACTTAGCTTAGCTTAGCATACTGGCTGGAAAAAAGGGGGAAAAGTTAGCCTGGCACAGGTCCGTGCGGTCACAACAAATTTTCGATACATGGATGCATACGTTGCTCGCTGCAATAATACAATTTTTTGGGGAGGCGTGTTCATGTGTTTCAGGCGGGAAGGAATTTTTGTGACAAAGGTCAACATGTCACAGGAGTCAGAAGACTCTGTTTACTGATTGGCTACAGGTACTCTCTGGCTGCACTTCATGTCATAACCCAAAATGAGCTCAAAGTAGCCGGTGCAGCTTTCCGTAGACATTGCATGGCAGCTCGCCACATGCCACACTTCGCCACTGCTCAGGTGCGTTTTCGGCATATAGTATCTAATGCTGGATCTCAATTCGCGTTTTCACGTAGTTACACTTGCTATTTTGAGTGCATAAGTGCGTTCACACTGACATGTATGGCAAAATACACTATTAGTACCCGGATAGTATACTCTTAACAAAGAGTTGAGTGTGGACACTTCTCACCCTTATTGGTTGCCATCTTGCAATTTTCGATAAAAAGAAGAAGAATTTGTCATTTCCGGTAAGTGCACAACAGCCATGTTCTATTTGAGACAATACTACCTTTAAATCCAGTGTAGTATATAGTCTACACAGTGTACTACATGGAAGTGTACCAACCAAAGTTTCTGAATTGAGACACAGCATGACTCGGCAAGAAAGCGAACAAGCGTATTACCCAAAATGTCAAACTGTACTTTTAATGATCTAGTTTAGGCTGTTACAAAAAGTTCTTTGTTAGCATTTCTTAAAATATTGCTCCTCCTGAACAGAAACAGCCAGTTCACACATGTACGATTAACAAATGAATGGTATATTTCTCGAAAGATTTATTCAAACAGGACACATGGGCCAACGTCGTATGTTTGCCTATAGACAGTTCAGCCAGTTTGTCAGTCAAAACTTTATTTATATAGCATTTTATATGCATGAAAATTCTGTTCACATCTCGTCTTCCCTAAAAAAAAAAAAAACCTCTAGAGAAATTTGTCTTGAGTTACAGAGAGTGATTGCCCAGTCTGTTTTTTATATCTATAAAAAGCCCTTATATAAGCTGAGTAGTCAACAAATTTCACAGCAGACAAGTGGTACAGCATACATATATACACAAGTAGTACATAGCAATCCAAGGCAGCCTATTGCTGCCCATTACAAATTATCATGAAACGTTGCATGAATTTTTTTTTTTTTTGTCATTTTTTGCAGATGCAAAAGCTGTACAAGAAATCACTGATGCTTCCTTTCATCTTTCAGCTAATGTGTTGGCAAAGCACTTGGATACTATGCAATATCTTTTAACATTAAATACATGAGTGCATGTATACCATACAATGTAACTCAAAAGATCACAAGCTTCAAACATATGACATCCTCTGGTGGTAAAGGAAGGTGAGTAGGGGAGGGTTGAAGGGTGCGCAGCCATGAGTCTAACATCTGGAAGCACTTTTAACTTTCCATTGGTCAAATTAACTTTTTTTTTGTTTTTGACAGGAGATTAATCCTTGAAAAAACACATTACAAAAAACCAAACTGACAGAAAACAAAGAAACAATTGAACCATACACCATAATCTATATATTGCTAGGGATCATGGAGCCCAAGTATGTCTACCAGGTTGCATTCGGATAACCTGTGGTAGAATACTTGCATTGTTTCTTTTATAGAGAGAAAGTTTTACAAACAACAGTCAGTTAGCTCTGAGATGAGCGAGTGGCGCCATAGTCTGTCGTTAATCAGGAGAGATTGAGTAAGTGCACTCTAAACTGATGATCCAAACAGTCTCAGCATTCTCACTGTTTTGGATGTTTAAGCATCAGTTAGGTGTACTCAGTTTCCCCTGATTCAAGGCTTTTGGTCCTGTTGCGTACCACAAAGTTGTGGACATCGTATGGAAGATATATAATTACTGTGGCTCTTGTGTCTTGTTTCGTGTGTATGTATGTGCGTGTATGTTTTTGCATGTGTTCCAGTATTTACATTGTCTACAACAGAGGCAAAACTGTGGCTCATCAGAAGCTGTTTCAGTCTAATTTATTCAGCTTTACCAACTGCTTTTCCAGGCAGTCCTTTGCCTGAAGGGAGTCATCGAGTCCATTCAGCATTGAGAAAAAAAAAATCTGCATCCTGGATGCCTGGTAACAGGGAAATTGACACTAAAAGGTGTTTTCCAGCACATCAGCAAGAGTGTTTCTTGTGATTGTGGCACGTCTGATGCGCATCTCCCAAAGACCAAGAAGATAATCAAGAATCTGCCATTCACAGTGCTTGTTGTATAAACTCTGTCGGGAAAATCACTGTGAGCAATGTCAGCCAACGAAACTTGAGGAAAGTTGAGAAGAAGTTGTCAGAAGTTTGCTCGTAGCCTGTCCTCAGGCTCTGTTTGTCCTGAAGGACTTACTGTAGACTCCTATTATTGTAAATCCTGGAGCAAGTGTTGCCATTGTGTCAAACCTCCAGTGCTGTTTGTTAAGTCAGCCAGAGTATGAAAGGGTCCTGTCTTCCAAGACCCAAGCACAACAATAGCTATGATGTGGAAATTGTGCAATTCAGTAAGTAAAGACCGACTTCCCCTTTCAGCTACAGTCACACCATGCGTTTGAAAGCTGGTGGTTTGAGTACATCAGAGAGATAAAACCCAGAATTAATGTTTTTTAGATGACCCAAACAAATCCAAATGAAAAACAACCATTGCCATATCAGCTGAGTCCATGCAACACCGCCCAATCTTTTACTCAGCTCTCCGCTCGGTTTGAACCCACCCACACCCTCATTAGCACTCACCCTTTAAACTCCGAGGAGGGCTCCAGACAGAAAGACATAGAGAGAGAGATAAGGACAGGGTGAGGACGGTTGGGCGCTTATTGCTTTACCGACGCATATTGCTTGTTTACTCGCTGTCATTCCTCGTTTGTTCTCAACCTCTAATGCATTCCGAGTGAAGGACAGACCCCACAGAATATTTTGGTAGGGCTGTTAAGAGGCCAGAAAACTTTTCATATATGGAGTGACCCACTTAAAGTGTGGCACCCAATGAAAGTCAAAGAGAAAGGGAAGCCATGGAGAAGAGACCTGCTGCAACATGGTACATTACATACAGTGCAGTGCTGGCGAGAGCATAAGCGCAGATGTGTTTGATGCATATTCACACCATGCATATCTCATTCATGCTTTTGTATTTATGATCCCCACTCTGTGCTGATCCCTTATTACAAAAGCATGCCAGCAGCTCCAAGCACCACTCCAGCAGCCTTGCTTAACAGGGTTTTCACATCTTGGAGAGGTAAAGTGGAGAAGCCATTGCAGCGTTACAAACAAGCATTATATTGCTAATTTATTCTTTCCAGTTAAAGTTTTATTCCGTTGCTCACTTTATTTGCTTGTGAACATTCACAGCTCCATTAAATTGAGATGCAAAATGAGGAATTTGGCTGACAGACATTTCTGCTTGGGAGAAAAATCAATGGATTCAAAAATTTAAACCTCTTTTACATGAAATCCACTTTGTGCAGTTTTAAGGTAGCAGGTCGGCACCAGCAAAGCTCCAGATGTGAATAATGTATTGCAAAGCATCTGGTCATTCATGTCTGTGTTTGTGGATGCCAGTGTGTGAATGTTTTCTTTTGGGTGTGAGAGCTTGAGGTTTGCTTGCATGTGTGTGTGTGTGTGTGTGTGTGTGTGTGTGTGTGTGTGTGTGTGAGCCTGAGGGTGTATTAGGGAGTAAATCTGGAGTCTGCCCTGTGACTGACTCTGTCATTAATATTAGTACCCCCGCATGCTCCGAGGACCCAGTGAGAATACCATGCTTTACAACAGCTTGGAGCACTGGGTACCAAACACCAGACAAGTGCTTGGTATCCATCGCTCAACTTTCATGGACATGGATGCACAGAGGGAGGTCGGGGGGGTAGAAGACAGTCTGTCAGGAGGCTGCCAGGAAGTGGAAAAAGAGAGAGAGAGAGCGACAGAAGAGAGACCGAAAGAGAGAGGGAGCGAGAGAAAGTGCTAAATAGTGTGTGACTTCTGGTAAGCGCTGCCGTTTGATTAGGTTCCACCACCTGTCTGATGTGCCAACCATGTGCCAGGCATATGCACTGCGGCGTAGCTGGTGTCCTCACGATAACAAATGAAGGTGAATTCAATCAGTGAGTCAGGCTGGCTGTTGGACTGTTCTGAACGGTGGAGGAGGAGGGGAGGAAATGTGGTGTGGAGATTTTGAAGGCTGAAAAGCAGCTGAAGCAAGCAAGTTACTTGAAAAATGTAATATAATGTCTGATATATTACTATAAAAAGTAATTACTTTACTACGTAAATAGTTATACTATTTGCTCCATTAATTTTATCATCCAAAGAGAAATTCCGGTATGTTTTAACATATTTCCCATAAATGTGACTCTACAGGTCATGCAAACTTTGCACTCACCACCTCCATTCTTTCAAACGGTTGTGTGGGAGTCTGACCAAAAGGAGCCACCTGGAGCGGCCATTGTGGCTAACTGTATAGGGATCTACATCCGAGGCATCATTTATTATTATTATTATTATTACAAGGATTATTACAGGTCATTTCACTTTGATTAAATGGAACTGTACACATCAGACGAGGAGCTAAATCAAATGGAAGAAAGAAAGAATGACAACTGATCTGTCCTGAAAGACATACTTCAGGAAGTATTCAGGTGGTGTAACTGCTGTCCTGGAAAATGTGCCAGGTTGAAATATACCAGAATTTTCCTTGAAAAAACAACACATCATAATTTCTGTATTTAACCAAGTAGAAATAGAAGAAATAGATTTTGGTTTAACAAATAGCCAGCCTAGAGTTTGGAGGTATTTACTGACCATCAACAGCTAACTTAACGTTAGCCCCGGTGACTGCATGCAGCTCTCCAGAAGTCCACACAATAAAGCTTTGGGGATCATGCACCCTTCAGCCTTGAACAAAAGCAGCTGAATCCTGAATGTGGCTAACGCTACTGAGCCAGCAAAGAGGACTCAACATGTAAAAAGCATAAAAGCATCAAAACTTACAATCTGATGATTTCCATGCCAAAAAAAACTAGATGTGTTTACTGTGTTTGAAAGCATTAAAAGCAGAAATTAAATCACTTTTCGTTCACTGGATGCAAAAGGACAGCATTGCAGGAACTGACGTAAATTGCAGTGCACTGACAAGTGGTTTCAGAGGCTCAGATTATGTTAGCATTGCAGCAGTAAACACATGCATCAAACAGCTGCGTTTAGGAATGGCCATACTGTGAAAAGTAACGCATCACTGCTTTTTTCTTCCTACATCCATAAACACTTCATGATGTTAATCATGAAGTGTTTGATTATAAAATCATGTCTCTGCAAACTTGTGGATCCGTCTGCTGAATAGAGTAAAATGTAAAAATGGATGTACATGATCTATATTCAGAGACCATAATTTCACTTCCTGGTACAAGTAAATGTTTGTACCAATATACAGTATTGGCTGACATTTCTCTGAAACAAACCCAGCCTCATTTTTTAAACTAGAGTGGAGCAGAGAAGAGGAGAGAACGCAATGACTTCATAACAACCTATCAGGATACATGGACTCGTTAGCTCCCTTTCTCTGTATCGTGACCCATCGCGGGTTTTCTTTAGAGGTTAACATCAACAGTAACACAAGAGATAGTGACTGAAGTGAGCAGCTCAAAAAAGCATTACTAATACCAACAGAGCGCTTGCTAAATCACTTTGCCAGTTTCAAAAGATCAGTTTGTGGAGACACAAGTGTGTTTCTGTTTGTGTGTCATTGTGAGGTGCCTGTGGACTCTGAGACTGCTGGGAACAGTCTGTAGTTTTTGACAAGTGTGTAGTGTGTGAGTGTGTGTGTGTGTGTGTGTGTGTGTGTACACGGTTCAGATCCTTCTCATCTCATTTGCCCCTGGAATGAGATGAATAACCAACCCCCCCACGCGCGATCCCGCTGGTATGAATTGCCAGGCTGATATCTCACTCTCTGGAGGTGCTGGAGGGCAATGGGAGCTGACAACACAATGGCATTGTCTCTGGTGATGGGGAGTCAAAGTCTTAAGGGAAACACTCCCCCTACCAGCCTCTCTGACAGTTTCCGAAAAAACAGCAGGCGATTTTTACTGGGGATGCCATCCCCCTTGTTAACCTGACATCCCCCCTCTCCATCTCGTAGTAGCAGAGAGAGTGCAGTGGCAGAGGGGCTGTTTAGTTGAATATGTTAGTCTAGTCTGCCTGACTCATTGATCCTATATCTCACTGAGGTTTGTGCAAGTTAGGATCCATGGCCCCGACCTTATGGCTCTGAAATATCAGTAGCCTCCCCCGGGCGCAGCTGCACCACATTCCGGCTGTGCCGCCAGCACCGGAGCTGATCGTGGCCACTGTAGACTTGATTCCATTTTGTGATTCCACCAGACAGTGTGTTTCAGGAGCGTCCCAAAGGCGGCTATCACTGTGCTGTGTTATGATAAATCCATGGCGCTGTCCGTGGTGCTGATGCAGCAGATGGGTAGTTTGTGGGGTAAATAGTGTGTGTCTGCGGGATTTGAACGTTTGTGCATGGTGGAGTGGTGCTACAGAGCTGTGCAGAGTGTCATTGAGGTGCAAAGCGGTTGAGAGCAGAAGAAGGGGAGAGCTGTGCCAACACACTGAGAGGCCACTCAATTATTTAGAGGAGCGGCCAGGTTCAAAGAGTCACAGCCAGCACCTGCCAATCCACCACCTTCCCCGCTAATCTGCTGCTGTTTTGATCCAGTGGTCATAAAAGAACACAAATATCACTGACATTATTATTATTATTATTGTTGTCAACAATGATGAGGAAAATGTAAAAAAAAAATAATCTGATTATACACGATATTTGCTTTCTCTCCTCTCGCCATTACGGCTTTGGATATAAAAGATATCTGAGCATTTCTTTGAAAGTTGCTTACAACTCCACTTAGTTTCCTATTTGTTGTCTATTCACCCATTCATCCCCATGTTCAGACAGTGACCTCCGTCTTGCTGTTGGTGGGCAGTCCCTTGTGTTTGGGGTGCACATGCGGCGAGTGGCTGTAGCCTAGCGGCTGCGAGAAGAGCTCGGGCAGCGTCTCAATGCTGAACTGCCTTTTGTTGGAGTAGGCCAGGCGCCGGCTGTTCTGCTGGTGCAGCGGCTGGTGGTGCTGCTGCTGGATGGGGTGGTGCTGCTGCTGGATGGGGTGGTGCTGCTGCCCCTGGAGGCTCATGTGGGTGGCCACCGGGTGCTGGATGTGGCTCTTACTGGGGTCCCATGCTTTGAAGGCCGAGCTGGAGGTGAGGGGGTGGGTGTTTGTCTTGGAGATCTTGGGCTTGGGGATCTGGGAGGCGTTGATTGTGATGGCCAGTGGCGCGTGGATGTCGGGCGGCGGGAGGAAGGGCTTGTCCTTGGGGTGGAAGTTGATTGGCTGGAACGTGGGAGGGGACTGGCGGTGGGTGTAATCCACCATTGGGTAGCTCTTGTAGTAGTCTCTTGCAGTCGTGTCTGGAGGATGGGAGAGACAGTAGAGGTAGAAAAATGAAGGCAGAGACGTGGTTAAATTAGAATAATTAAAAGTTAAGACAGGAAATAATAAAAGCAACCAGTGGTGAACGTCACCTTCACCTCACACCTATATCTTCTCATATTTATATATCATCTGACTAATTTAACAGTGTTTTGTGTGTGTGTGTGTGTGTGTGTGTGTGTGTGTGTGTGTGTGGCATTTGACCCTGAACATAGTTGGACAGCTCATCTGGTTAAAGTCACACAGACACATCAAATCACAAACACATATTGTATTGTATATCCACACGCACGCACGCATGCACGCACACGTGTACGCACACACACACACACACACACACACACACACACACACACACACACACACACACACACACACACACACACACACACACACACATTCCAGACAAATCTGGCAAATCTGTCAGGTAAGCACATACAAAATAAGCCAAGGCAAACACGGTGAATGCTGCAGGGTGTACAGTATGTGTGTGTGTCCATGGAGATGTGAGTGTTTGTACCATATATTATGTATTTGAGCTCTGAACTGTCTACACACAGACAGGGGAGTCAAAAACACCAACACAGCACCAGGGAGAAAGGAATAGAGGGAGCGAGACTGAGAATCAAGAAAATAGTGAACAAAACAGGGGAAAAAGGAGGGTGAGTAAGGGAGTGTCGGACAAAACGGGAGATTTGTTGGGAGTAAAAATAGAGTGGGTTCAGCGTGTTGAGTCAGATTAGTGTGAGCTCCCTGAGTGGAACTCGACTCTGCTGTTCATCACCACTGCCCCCCCCCCACACACACACACCCTACACACACACTGCCCTAAAGATACTAACAACCTTGTTTGCTTAGCTCTGCTTTATTGGTTCGTTTTTCCTGGAGAGAAATAAAAACATTCTTCTCTATGATGATTTTTATTTGGGTCTTTTTTCGTTATTTCGAACACTTATTGCTCTGAATCATACTGCCTCTTAGACTTGCTATCTTTCAATTTCTTAACATCTGTCTTCTTCATATGATAACAGGACGCAGCTGCTATCAGCTTGTACTACATGTTTATGACAAAGTACATCTGTCTGTTTTTTGTATCTGTTTGTGTGCCTGCGGGTCTGATCTTATCATTATTACACTCCAAACAGGAACATAATCATATGATTGTGTCAATTGTCTGGTCTGAAGACCTGTTGAGTTCAATTTGTTGTAATGAATGTCGATGAATGTGCCTTGGTGTTAATGCATTCGTGTGTGACAGAGAGACACTTACACACATACATTTCATGGGGTTCTGAGACATAAACGCAACATATTTGCACCACTGGACTGCTTGAGCTCTGAGTTTTCTGCATGCAGTTTCAAGAAATTCATCCATCCATTGGCTGACTGAAAACAGACTGCAGATTTATTTGTTAGAAAAGCTTAGCAGAGGCCTGCATGTTCCTCTGTAGCCACTGCTCTTGATTCATTTCTAATCATTTACTCTAACCAAGATGACTGAGAACATTTATTCTTATATTTGTATTTTCAGAAAACACCTCGAGGACTAATCTCACATTCCCTTAAGTCAAGAAACTGTCCAGTGCTATCACTGTCTGGTAATTGCTTATCGAACACTTCAAATGTGGGTCCATTGTATAACTCCAGGGCACTTCAACAGCAGCTGTTGAGAAAGGAGACCAGCATTCATTCAGTAAAATTCTCCAAGCCAGTCCAAAGATTTAAATACAATCCATCTTCTCTCAATGTACCATCAAATAAAGCAAGTGGCATTACAACTATTTAAATTGTTGTTTATCTCAAAGGGTGACTGCATATCTTTTCTCATAACATGACAAAGTTTAACTCGAACTTTAACAATTTGGTTTATTGATAACAACTGGTTTATTGATGAAAGGTGTTAAACATTTTAAAGGAGACATATCATGCTCATTTTCAGATTCATACTAGTATTTTGGGTTTCTACTTGAACATGTTTACATGCTTTAATGTTCATAAAATACTTTATTTATCTCATATCTCATATTCACCCTCTGTCTGAAACACTCCTGTCTCTTGACGCCACCCTACCAGAAAAAAACAGTATGCTCTGATTGGTCAGTGTTTTTTCTGTCTTTTGCATCTGCACTGTCACTCACTGGGTGTGTCAACTACACAAAGTTTAGCAGAACTTTTACTGGTGACTAGTTGTGACATGACAACAAAGAATTGCAGGCTGTGTGCATTTCTCCATAGATTGAGCATTTTCATACTTTCACAATATTTATGGAGCACCTAGACCTGCTATATGAACGAAAAAGACGTGACTCTCACTTTCTACATAATGGGACCTTTACTGTAAACCATTTCCACAGCCAGGATCACGAAACACATGTTTTGGGATAAGGTAGAGGACCTGGTGATGCAGATCTAAATATTTTGCCTCCCAAGAATTTACTTGGCACCAGAGAATACTGCTGAGGTCTTTAGAGTTATAATTTTTTAAGATTTTCATAAAATCAAGCCTCATCTTTGGTACTATTTATGGTCTGCATTCCCGCGCCACATCCAGATGCTGGATGCACACTTAATATTCTACCGCTGCTGCTTCACATTAAAAGTATTCAACTGGTGAAACACAGGGTGGCTTTTATTGTGATGTAGCCACACGATCTGTTAGCACTGACTGTGATCAGTAATCAAACGGTCATTTGCTGCATTTTTTTAAATATAGCAGCGAGTAATGGAACAAGAAGGTTGGATGATCACAGTTGCAATTATTTTTGACTGAATTCTTCATTAAAATGAGAATTTGTTTGGCCGTAAACAGACACACTAGTTGTTTATCTGTTGTATTTCTGACAAAATAGCGTTTGCTGTCACATTAAAATGCACTTGGTGGTACCATGGTGACCATGTCTGTCGCAAAATCCACCAGTATGGAGATCCTAAGGATTATAAAGAACAACAAAACTGACAAACATATACAGTATTTGCAGACCTCCAGTGTTTTGACATCACCTTGCTGCAGTGATGTAGAAGTGTACTCCCCGGTGTGTCAGTACACTGTGACATCACTGTTGGGTGTGGTTACATAGCTAAACAAACTCAGTGAGCAGTGATGCTGAGGTGAAAGAAACTTGAAACTTTTATGTTACTCTTTGAACCGAGAAGCACTTCTGTGCCACAACAAGTAGATCATCCTTTGGACAGTTATGAGAGATGGAGAAAGAACAATTAACTGTATCACTTTAATTGTTTAAACAACAGAGATTTAGTATCACATTATTGATGAAGAATTAGGAGAATTAACAGAAAAACTGCTATGCTTTAATTCAAATTTTGCAAAAGAGTGACGAACGTGTTAGGGATTATTGTGTATTTGTGTCTGTGGATTCCTATATTTACATACATGTGTGTGCAAATGTGGTTAGGTAACAAAGAATCCATTTACATACATTATTTGCACATTGAAGAGGGAATAAGCTGCTTGATGTGTATGCGTCTGTGCAGCAAAGTGCATCATGTGGTTTTGGCAGCTTTTACCAGTTTGTCACGATGCCGTGAAGATACATGTTTGACGTTTTATATGCAGTGTGTTATACAAGGTTTTGAATGTATGTAAATAGATATGTTTTCTGCTGTCTTATTGTTTTTCAGTTTTGTGTCAGTTATTCATTATGGGCCTGGCGACTCTGTTTTGGGTATAATTTGCTGCCGCTGAAGTTGAGAGAAAATTGGTTCAAATCTCTGGACAGGGCGGAAGAATCTGGGACGGCACAAAAACAATGAATTAAACACAGCCTTCCTTCCCACAACAACTGCTGTTGCTGTCCATTAGAGTGTTTCCACACGTGTTGCCAGGAGGAGCACCTGACAGCAGAGTCCTCTGTGACAGTATTGTGTGCCTTCCTCTCCATTTCACAGACTCTCCATCTGCTCATTCTTTCTCTCGCTTCTCTTGTTATCCAATCTTTCCATCTGTATTTCATTTATTCCATACTCTTCAACAACATCAGCTTCTGCTCTCTATCAAGCAGAAGCCTAAAGCAAGGCCCGTGGGCCCAATCTGGGCCACCACATTATAACTGCAGAAGGTGGGCCCTGCAATGGAGTTTGACAACACACTGTATTGTATTTGGTCTATTTTAAGTGCCAGTCAATTATGCTTAGCACTCTTATATTTCCTCTTTTTCCACATTTTCCGTGACAGTGTCCTGTACTTGTTTTACACTTCATTGCAGCTACAGTATATGATGTCTTTTACTGAGTGAAATATTTAAACCCCAGATGCTAATGCTCTTATGGCTGCACCACTACCTCAAATAGAAACATTCAATGCCGTTTGCACCACTTAATGCAGATTTCAATATAATTCAGATTGACATATTTGGTGCTTAACTTTGAGATCTCCATCCCACCTCATAAAATATAGTGAAGACAATTTTTTTAAAATGTCCTCACTAGTCTCCACAGGTACTCCGCTGTAAAGATACCCTATCTTGAAGTCCAAAACATAAAAAAACAGGAGTTCCTCCTACTTCAAAGCTATCTTTTGGGGGATATGAGATCACTCGAGTTCATGTAGTCATGAGGGAAATCCCCAAACTTATTTTTCCCATCATGTGACCTGAACCGCATTCTAAAAAATCTATAGATAGATGTACTTGTTTCCATGGCAATTTAAAAAAAGACAAATAATGAATTGTGCTTGTTAAATATTGATCACTTAACTCTTAAAAACAATTAAACATATGGCTCTTGATTTTTAGGAACATTTCAAACAGTTCTCAAGCTGTTGGATCACTAGATCTTAATTAAAGGCTTCAGGCAGTCTTGGCCCAGAACGTGGAGTCTGAGCGTCCTAGCAAACACTCTTTCGCAACCTCTTCGAGAATATCCATCCATCTTCTTTCTTATGTTTTCTTTTCTCTTCCTGACACTCAACTGAGTGGAGCTCTATGGTTCACACATACAGTATTTGTTAATACTTATTAATGCTTCCTTAAGACCAAACCAGGGAATCTAAATTCTACCTACCTCTAACTATCTCTTCCTCCTCTCACTTCACTCTCCTTGTTCATTTCATTCATGTCCTCTCTCTCTCTCACACTCTAACCTTTCGCATCTTTATCCAAAAAAAATTCTCAGCCTGTCGGTCCACCTGTCCTGCTTTAATGAAGACAGATATATCAGAGCTGCTTGAGCCAGAGTCCTGCTGCTACACCTGGCACAGGTTTGCTGTCAGAGAGTCCCGGAGTCTTTGACCTGTTAGCCCTTTTTCTTTTTTAATGCCCCCTTTTGTACTTACTGCTTCCTTTTGTCACATTTCACCTTTTGCGTCTTGCTTAGCACGAGATGTTTTAGAGAACAAACGTGTCAACAGCTGCATTAACCGCCAACATGTTAAAGTTTTTAAAGCAGCTTGGTCCAGGTACCTTCTGTTTCAGCTGGCAAATGGTCGGCTATCCCACCCAAACTGTTGTGTGTCCTAGCCATGACTTTGTCCACACAGCCAGGATCTCTGGACCTGGTTCCTTGTTTATTAACCAGCAAGGGAACTGATAAGTATGTGTGAAAAGATGATTGGACTGTGTGTGTGTTCACGTTTCTCTCCATGTGAGTGCAATCTAAGGACACGATGAGAACAAATAATGATAAAAAAACAAAGCTTGAGGTACAACTAACAACAATAGAAATGGAAATGCGGTGTAAACCTCTGCAATGTTTGTGCACTAACCTTATTTAAAACCATTTTTAGTTTCCTTGATAGAGAATTTGATTAATACTCAATTATAGTGTATTTTTCAGAGATGCCAAATAAACACTTTAAATCAAAATATGACTGAATTATTTTAATTTATTTTTACTCAAATTAAAGCAGAGGACCTACGCCTAAGTAGTTTCTGCAGTCCTCCACTCACAACGTGCCCCATTAACCTCCAGCAAGAAGATGATGCAGACTGCATGTAGCCTGAGAGGCAACACTCTGGGAATAAAAGTCCCCCTTTTACTTTTGATATTTGAATGTCTTCATGCCATTTTCATAATTTGTAATCTAATATTGTGTTAACCTATGGTGCATAATGCACACGGGTGTAAGCATGAATGAAGACTGCGAGAAACGGAAAACAACAGAGAGAATAGAAGAAAAGACAAGTTAAGAGTGTGTCTGAGTGTATCCAATGTATAACAATGCTGGATGTGTGTGTGTGTGTGTGTGTGTGTGTTGTACGTGTTTTGTGTTTGCTGTTAGGTGCATCATTCAGAGCATGTGGACCCACAGATTCAAAGGATCATTGTTTCTGATAGCAGAAATCATGACACAAGAACTATAAAAGAAGCATGAATACAGAAGATGCATAATATGTGTGTGTGTGTGTGTGTGTGTGTGTGTGTGTGTGTGTGTGTGTGTGTGTGTGTGTGTGTGTGTGTGACAGAGAGACAAAAACTGTAAAACAGAGGTGCACAAAGCGGTTCGTTGTCTGTGTGCCATCAAACAGAGACAGAACTGAATACGGAGACGTCGAGAGAGAGGTGAGAAAGGAGCACTGCACCTCAGTGTGAAGGATTTGTTATTTGGCGTAGTTTTCACTGAAAATGTAGCTGACTTCTCACACTCATCACTGAGTGGTTGGGGGGGTTGCTGCTGCTGCTGCTGCTGCTGCAGCAATCGGCCTTTGTTTCTCACTCACTGAGCAGAATAATGAGATGAGATTTTCCCTCTCCTTCTCTTCAGTTACTTTTCACACTCATGTTGCCATCCTTTTCCTTATTACTGTCTTAACTGATTAGACGGTACAAGTTTATTGTAAAACAAGAAAGAAAATATTGGAAATGCTTCATTAGAAAAAAAACACTTGAGATGTAACTCGTTTTCAAGGGGTCCTCAACAACAATGATACAATACAAGCGCAATGAGAAAAAAACAATAATAACAACTAGATAACTAAATAACTCAATTAAATGTAACAAAAAAACAACAAGCAAAAATAATAACCATTAGATTAGCTCAAATAAGACTTACAAAGACAGGAGATCACACTCCAAGGAGAGCATGGAAATGGATAATTCTTTCATAGCTAGAAATAAGTCCAGTTATAAAACATAATTAAACAGGATTAAAACTGAGTCTATAATAAGAAGACGGGGCATTAATGAATGTGGAAAGATGATATGGAACATTTACAGGTAGATTATTCCAATCAGAGTGAGCTTTAAACATAACGGCCTTTCTTAACTATTGACTAAGAGACTGTATGAATGTAAAAAGAGCAGCGGATAGTGTTTCAATCGCTAAATAGAGGAGAAAGGTACCATAAACTGTTTTGAATAATGAGGGTAATTGAAATGTATACATTTAGAAATAAACTGTCGCTTTCTTCTTATGACGAGGGAGGGAAAATTAAGAGTTAAGGAAAAGGATTTTAATGAAGAGAAAAATAAACAGATCAATTGTGTTTAATAAAACACTGAACAGCCTGCTGAACCAACACAACCAATGTCTTCTGTCTTTGGTTTTTCTTGTTTAACAGGTCACATATCATGTGTAAACAGGTAACTCATGCTTTATGCCTCGCTTCCTCCAACCAGTCAAGTTGCATTTTGCAAAATGTCACCACTTCCTCATATTACCCTATTAGAGATTTGTGTGAAATGTATATAATTAGCATATGGAGTCTTGAGCAATGGGCAAAAACATGTTTTGTGATTTCACAGTGACCTTGATCTTTTAACCTCCAAATTATAAACAGTTCATTTTTGAGTCCAAATGTGAAGTCATTCTCTCCAGGCATTCTTAAGGCATGAAAGGCCCCGTTCATGACTAGCTCATCCACTGTGTTGTTGCTGGCTAGAAATCAGAAGCCTGCTTTGTCTACCAATGTCGGAAGTCACAGACCAATTAAAACATTAATAAATCTGCCATTGTTATGACTAAACTACATTATTTGCTATGTAAGAACAGAAAGCCTGACAGACATAATAAAAGTAGCTAAAGGTGGCTGGGCTTAGCAAACAGTCAACCGATTATGGCTTTTCTCCTTCAAATCTTTGGATGTGTCACTCGCTCTTTGGTTTCTATGTCTGATACTCTTCAGCTATGATGGGAAGTCCTGTCTCTATTTGCATATTTTGTCAATGAACAGTACGTGTGCCAAACTGCCATTCCTCATCATCGTCACAAAGCCCTCATCGGTCTGCAGGGATCCGATGATAGATGGTATGTATTTGTGTGCGTGTGTTAATGGACACGTTCACGCTTGTGCCCCTAACAGTATGTGTGTCTGTGCAGTAGGATAAAGTATACATGATGCATACATTCATGTGGGTATTTTCTCAGTGCCATTGTGTTTCTGCGTGTGAGGGAGAAAGAGAGCGAGAAGGCAAAAGGCAGAAGTCAAACATGAGGCCTCTAACCAGTCGTTTCAAACTGCTGCTGCATTACTAATGCTGTGTGTGTATTTGATCCTTTCTTTTAAATTGTGAACCAGTTGAGTTCCCAGTCCAGCATTAGTTATGTCATCATCTGCAGTGAATTTATATCATTTTTTGTCATGCAATACAATGATCCTAATTTTTGCTTTGTTCAAATTTGTCACCTACGGTCTATATGCATATCAAGTGCCAACTGCCAACTGTGCATGCTCCAGGTTCGTTTCACACTTGTATGCACCTCTAACCTCTAGGTTTGCCAAGAAGAAGAAGACAAGAAAATGGATGCTTCTTTTGAGGAGAGATTGTGCGAGGATATCCGCAGTTAATATTTTAAATTTGAATACATATTAGTTATTTAACAGCTATTGGAAAGAAAATGTATATTTGATTGTGAGAAAAAAAGATATGACTGAGATTGAGATCATACTGAGACAGCAAGTAGGAAGCTTTCAGGTGATCTCATGGAGTTGTCCCTCCAGCCAGCTCACGGAAAGTTAGGACACATGGTCATGGACATTATGCACAAAAACAGATGCTCTAATAGTTAAAACTTACATGTTATTTTCAAACAAATATTCAAACATCAATTTTGACAACCCTAACTGCTGCCAACGTGCATGCGCTGAATGCCAGACAGACATGGACCCTCAATTGTAATATGAATGGTCCGTGGACACAGGGCATGGAAATTATGTCCAAGGTTTTACACAGTCATATTTACATCACGGCTGCTGCCATCTAATATAACATGGAGAAATCTTGAATCAGCCACAGAAGTCAGTCTCATTACAAAATCATTATCCTAATTGGTACTTGCTCTCCCTTCACCACTTTCCCACTCAGTGTGTGTACCAATACGGGGACATTTAGAGTTTGTCCTCATCCTACTTCCAGTTTGTTCATACTGTAGTATTTTACCTCACTGACCTCTTTAAAGTAAGTATGTGCTCTGTGTCCCTCTTGATACACACCATTAGATTTATCCATTTTGTATCTATCTAGCTGCTGTGTATGTGTGCGTGTGTGTGTGTAATCCCACTCACCCACGGCCTTGAGCGAGGTGTATTTGTTGAAGCCAATTCCCAGGTTGTTGTGAGGGTGAGACAAGGCCATGGCTGGGCCCAGGGGAGACAAGGCTGCGTTGTTCAAATGGTTATGATCTGAGGGAGAGAGAGAAATCCATTTAAATCTTGTGCACATAAAAAACAAAATACATTTCTGAAGTGTCAGCCAGAGGAAATGCAAATCAGTAGATGTTTCCATCAACTAGTGTTTTGAGAATATTCTCATAAGGGAGTACAATATTACAAGTCCTCTGTAAATCAGGGCCTTTTAGGATTGATTCTGACTTAAGATGACATTAATGTTGTTGTCCTCTAAACACAATGTTTGCACACAGTATCCCAAATGTGACATAAATGTCTTTCTTTTGGAGAATAGATGTCATGGTTAGCTGAGGCTGGATAACGTTTTGCGCATTCTATCAGCCCTCATTACATACTGTTTCTGCTTTATGAATACATGTATTTATAAGGCCTTTAGCTGTGCAGGTTGCACAGGAAAGAGACTGAATGTAGGCCTACCGTTAAAATACACACATGGACAGCTGACAAGCAAAATAACAAACCTGTAATGTAAACATGTCTCCTTAGTGTGCTTTCATTATGTGAAATTATGACAATATGATTCACAGACAATCTTTGTATCATTGTCCAAAATCCAAATCCAAAATCAGAAAATTAAAAAAAAAAGAAAACTTAAGTTTATGCAAGTCAAAAGCAGATAATTAAAAGATGTCCAGGGACTGAATTGAATTTTGATATTTAAGTCTTCACTTGAGTGAACAGATAAACTTAAGAACAAGAAAAAGGAAGTATATTGTTGCCATGGATACAATGAGTTAGACTGTGGGCAGCAATCTGAGCTGTTTTATATTTGTTTATTTATTTGGAAAATGAAGATGTTTTGCTGTGTACCATTGAATGTACTGACAACTGATTTTCAGGCAAGTTCTGAATTGTTCCCATTCTTGCCCCAGTACACTTACACAGTGAGTTACATTGTGTGCTGCACATTCAGCCTTGTTTATTTATTTTTTCAAAATACTTATACGTACTATATGTTGATGTTTAAGCACATATTCAATACATTAAATCTGGTGCTACAATCACCAAAGTGCATTTGCTGCAAGTTTATCAAGTGCAAGATCCAAATGAGTCATCCTGGTCACACATCTGACGAAATCAAATTGAATCTTTGGCCCGTTTTTTTATTTTCCTTTTTTACTTGAGAATAAAATCTAAAGTATGACAAACAAGCTGATTTTTGTTGTTGTTTTTGTGTTGGGTTCATCAATGAATAATTAAATAATGACTTGTTTCTAGCAATTTTGCTATCAATCATGTGATCCTGTGTGTTTTTATATGGCACTTGAGATGTATTGACAATTTGGTGAGCAAACCTGCAAAACCTTGTGAAAAGAGTGATGTGTTTCAGCTCATTGTTTTGGTTTGAAAACTTTACACTTTACATTCAGTCTCACTGCTCTCATCAACCTTGTTTCTGGTAGCAAAAATGATCTAAAAATCAAACTGTATGCCACCTGCCGAGCACCGCACAACAGACAAAGTTAGTCACTAGCTGGTGAACATAGTGGTAAGAGACAGATTTTTTTGTTGTTGATGGAGACCAAAACAGATCTAAAAGGAGAGTGAACATTGGAGGTAGATTTAACAGCTGTTGCTAAATTGATTAATGTAAGTTTAATTAATCAACGTAGTGACAGCAGTGACAGTTTCATATAAAAAAAACCTGAATAAAACAAAGTTTCAAATAACAAATCAAATTCTGTGTTTGTGTATATATTCTCAGCCAATAAAGCTGATTCTGATTTGAATTCGGAAAATGTTGACACTTCCAATTCTAAAACTTCAACTGTTTCCCACTGGGTTAGAAAACCCCTCACACAGACGCCTAAACAAACCCACAAACCTGACACCCACGTCCACCAGCCCCATGATGACAGAGTGAGAATGAAGTGAAGTGGGAAAAAGGAGAGCGGGGCAGAGAGAGAGCGGGCGAGGCAGGGAGAAAGCCAGGGAGCGAGGGATGTGACACCAGCGCTGACTGATTGAATTAGAAATAGATCTTCACTTCCCCGTGTAATTGATATGCAGTGATGACACGCTGTGTGCGGCATGGAGTGCAGCAATGCATGACTGTGTGTTGTAATTTAATGCGTGTGCAGCCGTGTGTGTGTGTGTGTGTGTAAAATGTGAGTTGTTATTATCTTATGTGACCTGCTGGTACCACATGCTCTTCTAACTCATTCATCTGCCAACTCTTCAAAAATAGAAATTTATAAGGAGTAACCGCTGTAGGAGCTCAGTGCAGAGCGGTGGCTATTAGCTGAGGAACACACACTGGTACTCACATTCACATGGGGCGACTATATATCTTTACATGGTATATAGTTGTATATTAGGGCATCATTGTTGGAATTTAGCACAAAATTGTTGGATATTCCTAAAAATCATAGATTTTTTACAAAAGTAATCCCTCTCAATCATCACTTATGACCCACTAAGTGTGTGGCGATGTTTGTATCTGATTGTATTTTCTTATTTTCTTCGTATTTCTCTGTGATCGGGACGTTTCTTGGCGTCACCTTCTTTAAAAACACTGCAAGTGCCAGTTTGCACACCCACATATAAAGGGAAGCTACTACTAAAATGGTGGACACAGCGTTGAAAAAAAATGCTAATATAGCGAGGCGAAATGCCAAGTGGACAAAGTTTCTTCCAAAACAAGTGTGCAACTGACAAATCCGTCTCTTTCTGCCTTTAATAACAACATTTAAAAGAACAGCTTTTGCTCTTTAAGTGTCCTACATTCATGTTTTCAAGCATTCTTCTACCGAGCCAACAACAGTGGAAATAATGAGACAGACAGAGAGAGAGAGAGAGAGAGAGAGAGAGAGAGAGAGAGAGAGAGAGAGAGAGAGAGAGAGAGACAGAGAGAGACAGAGAGAGAGAGAATAACAGAAAGATACAGAGAGAGTTGAAGGCGAAAAAAATCAACTAATTGATGGAAAGCTCCCTGGCCAGTCTCCAGTTTGACCACAGGGCTGTTCCTGGCCACCAGAGAGAGAGAGAGAGAGAGAGAGAGAGAGAGAGAGAGAGAGAGAGAGAGAGAGAGAGAGAAAGGTACCATTATATATCTTGTATAGCCTGCTTTGACAATACTGTACAAAATAACAGCCATGGGATGTGATAAGGTATATGGGATTAGGAAGAGACAGTGTGCGACCATTTATTAGTTCTGTAAAGATGGAAACTGCTGAACTGTCTCAAACAACTTACCGATTTCTCTATTTTTATTCAGAGTGAGAAGGTAATTATAAAAGTTATTATAAACATGACACAGTGAAAAGTGAAAAGGCCATTTCTCCATTAATGGTACAGGAGGGTATAAGAGTTCAGAAAATAAGTATCTGTGCCCATAAAATAATTTTTCTCATAAACAAAACACAACAAATATCACACGTAAAAATTTCATTTTACATAACTGCCACTGTAGGAGTGATACTAATTAATTAGTAACACTCCTACAGTATTCCTAATTAAAATTGGGGACTTGGCATTTTAAATAAGTCTGCATAAATTGATTTTTTCCACTTGGGTGCAGCAAAATTAGCAGTAAACACAACATCAGTTGATATGGCTAACGTGTTAGCAAACAGTGGCCTATTTACACTTTAAGCAGATACGGAGAAATATTAGTATTCATTTGAAGTCGTGTTTCTGTCCACCTGATGAACATAAATCCAATTTTCACTCTTCTTTTAGCTCTATTTTTTATCTCCTCCAGCTCTTCATTGAACTATTTTGTTCTTAAGCTTCTTAATGCTCCACTATGTCCATCAGCATGTTTCAAACTATTTAAGTCTGTTGTTAGAGCAGATAGTATACTGTGGGTTTTACTCAGTGGTCGTGAATAGTTTTAGTAGTGGACCATAAAATGTAAACAATGAGCTGAAAAGAAGCTAAAAAGCTGCGTAGAACTGAGGCGGCTGCAGAGTTATCTATGGGATTGTCACTTTTCACAATACACATAATTTTATGCAATGGTGCTATAGGAATATCAATTACTGCAGCTTCATTGTTTGGATTAGGTTCAGTGGACATGATAAGCTCACTCAGGAATGTAAAATATTTTTCTTCATATATGATTTGGGAACTGCACATGGGATACCAAAGTCCCATCTTTTTGCAAATGAATTAAAATTGTCTTTGTGAACAGAGTGTATTTCCATTTGAACACGTCATGTTAATTTTATGAGATGTCAGGTCAGCTGGCAGTTTTTATGCGTAATTGCGTAGGCTTCCTGCTTTAGTCACTTTTCTACTATTCATACGACCATATTGTAAGAGCAAGAGAGAGCAGATTGAAAGGGAATACATTCTTCCCTGTACTCTGTATTCTTGAATAAATTGTCTCTGATTGTCCTACATTTTCCCTGTGTGTGTGTGTGTGTGTGTGTGTGTGTGTGTGTGTGTGTGTGTGTGTGTGTGTGTCTGTGTGCGTGTGTGTGCGTGTGTGTGCCTGTGTGTGTTCATGAGTGTGTGTGCATTCTTTGATGTACTATAGTATGGAGGCCTCAGAGGAGAAGCACTCATAAGAATTCAAATTTATGTTTATTAAAGAAAAGCAGAGAAGGAAATGAGGACTTAGAGTATATATGAATGGAACTCGCAATGTGTGTGAGTGAGAATAATAATGTTTAGATATGGTTTGGAGCATATTATTAAGGTATTGTGAGTTGTTGTCGTGTTGTTTTTCGCATGTGCATGCTTTGCTACCAGCATCCATTGTTTTTGTTTGTCTGTGTGTGCTTGCAAGAGTACTGTGTGTGTGTGTGTGTGTGTGTGTGTGTGTGTGTGTGTGTGTGTGTGTGTGTGTGTGTGTGTGTGTGTGTGTAGTGTGTGCAGCAGGCAGCAGAGCACCGCTGGGTGATGGCCTAATTCAGCAGGGCTCAACATCAAAGAGGCAGACTGCTGCAAGGGCTTCAGCCAGCCTTGCTCTAACATGACTACTGTCACACAAAAAAAGAGAGAGATAGAAGGAAAGAAGAAGAGAGGAAAATAGATGGAGGGACGAGGGAGTGGCATGGGTAGCAAGAAGGGAGAAAGAGAGGAGACTCCTGTGCTGTTTAATGTATTGTGCATAAAACTCACAAGGAGAGAGTTTGACTCTGGCTAGCCACGCAGGCTAAGATGAGTGCACTTATAGAACTGTAGGGCACACTGGATGAACAGCCAAGTGGCGTATATGTCACATCATTTCATGTAAGTGTATCAGAGAAGGAGAGGGAAAGAGAAAAACAAGGACTGAGAGGGCAGGGCAGGTCAAAGGAGGCCACGAAGGAGAACTTTACTTTATGACACATGTTGAAAAATTCATCTTTGGATTGCACAAGGGATAGCATATTTTCCATATGAGTGTGTAACAAAGAGTACAAAGAATGTTCCTTGAGTAATGAACCAGCTGTTTAGGGGACTGGCGTCCATGCTGGCCAATGTGCACATAAAATTATTAGAGCAGAAGCTACAAAATCATACACGTGTCCTCATCCACTGCTTGCAACCAGTATTATCTCACACATTTGAAAACTATCATTTGTAGCAAACCTAAAGATTTTGCTGCAAAAAAAGGAAGAAAAGGAATAGTTAAATAACACAAATAACATTTTGGGTAATTAACTTGTTTGCTTTCTTGCCGAGTGTTCAATGACAAAAATAAATGACACTTTCATATCCGTACGCTAAATATGAAGAAACATCTGGTTAGCTTAGCTTAGCATGAAGGATAATACATATGTACTTATTGCAATCCTAACCTACACAAAAACATATTCTAACAATATAGATAATATTAAAGTAAATAAGACAGCACAAATCTTACATTCTTACTGATTCTTCCTTACTGACAACAAAGGAAAAGATAAATAATTACAATGCTGATGATGTTAAATTTCCAGTTCAGCCCTATATGCTAACTTGAATGGGGATAAAATAATTTAGTCGTGTGGCTCTTCTAGATTTTCCAAATTTTTTCGGCCGGAATTGATCAAATTCTGACAGTTAACGGAGTCATTTCGCGCACAAAGACAATATCCATTATTTTACAGTTGCAACAGTGCCGACAGTAACAGAAGAGTAAGGCTACTGTGGAGCTTTTGAGTTTAAGTTTATAAGTTTAACTAACCTGGTTGTAATTGTCCAGTGAGCCCAGTCCCGGAACACACATGCAGCGCGCTCTCATGACAGAGAGGGCTGGTAAAGAGACCAACAGGGTCGGATGGCCTTTAAAAACTTGATGGATTTTTTGACAGTCCACCAGTCCACTAATGCGACCGGGATTCGTCCCGGTGTGCCAAATGGCCAGTGCACCATTGCAATCATGAGAGTGGTACAGATGTTCTCGAGTAAAATGCCAAACTATTTCTCTAAATATAAGGATTTGCTCCGGCAGTGGAACGTGTACATGAAACGTGATTCCAAAACAACTTTGCTGCCCACAGCAGGTGAATGCATGACGCACACCTCAAATCATTTAACATTCGTTTACACATATATTCTTTTGCGAAATGATGTATGTATGACTTATTTTGGGCTGAATGTAACATTAATCTACAGCATCTTAGAAATTATTAACTGTGTATAATATGCACGTTTCCATTTCTCAGCCAGCGTTACAGCACTATGTATCTATGTGTGACTAATGGAGGCACTGGATAGCTAATGGAGGCACTGACATCATTTAATAATATTTCACCTTTTTGTAGATCATATCAAGTATTTTAGTGTGAATTTATTCATAAATGCTGTCAGCTGCTGCTGCTACAAAATGTAAAGAAAATACAACCTTAACCAGGACCATGTTAGATAACTGCACTCTTTGCATGTTAATGCTTTCATTGGGTGGCATGTGTGTAACATATGGGCCTCCTTCATTAATGTTTTTCTAGTGTTCTGGAAAAAATACACGTGTGAAGTATATCGTGCCGTAGTTTAAATCACGCAAAGAAAACATCTATAGCATATGAGCAGATGCTGCTTAGCTCTCATCCTGTCCTCTTCCTTCCTTTCTCCTATCCTCTCACCATGTGTCTTTTTATCTTTATCTCTCTCTCTTTCTGTGTATCACCTAGTTTTTCTCTGTTACATTTCCTGTCATATGCCTCTTCCGCTCATGTCTTTTCCCCTTTCCCTCCCTCCCTCCTTCCTTCCTTTCTCACTCGCTTGTTATTCCCATAGTTCTTCTTATCTTACTGTTTTATTCCCTCTCCGTGATTGTGAGGCAGGCCATCTGTTGTCTTGCAATGAAGCAATGAAAGCAACGTGTGGGGAGCACTCATCCACCTGTAATTTTTTAAAACATCGACCATCATTTTTATTATAATTGATAGACGTGCAAACCAGCATGAAAATGGTTGTTTTTGATTCTATGGTTTGTTTGCACTGTCTTTCTCAGAAATCACCCGTGATCACAATTTTCTCAATTGCTACATTTAACATGCAGTAAAATGTGCCTTGCTGGCTGTCTTGACTGGCAAAAGGTTTACGCTTTGCAATGACAAGTGGCAAATAAAGACAGTGATGAAATGACTAGAAAGAGTTGTTGCACCCATTGCCTACCCACTCATTCCATGCCTCTCTCCTACTTTCTTTCTTTAGTCTCGCTCTTGTTTATGTGTGTTAAATGGAGTAACTTGAGTCATTTCAGTACACTCTATGAGTCTAATGAGGAAGTCTCTCCGTCATCACCCCTCCCTTCTTCCGTCTCACACTATATTTGCAGGGTAAACAAGGGCTTGTCCCAGGATAACACCATTATTTTCTGACTTCAGCCCACACATTGGATGCATTGAACTTTGTCTGTCTGTCTGCTCAGCACTCTACGTAATGCATTGGACCGCTATATATCCACACACGCAGAGACATACACATACTCATTCACTGGGTTGGTAATAAACACGGACAACGCCTTTTACTTTGAACATTCTAGCTGGGAAGGCAGAGAGAAGTGGAATAGAAAGAGACTAATAAAGGGAGTTAGCAAAGTAAAAGAAGGAAGGACATAAGGCAGAAAGGAACAAAGGTAAACACTACTGAAAGTATATTGAAAGATCATGAAACCAATAGTCAAAAATCTACAGTGATCAAATTTGAAATCAGAAACCATAAAATTGCGACTGACATTGCGACTATGTGAGGATCTTACATTATTCCGACTGAATGGCAATATTAACATATAAAGAATGCTTAAACCTGCAATCATTTATTATTTTGGCCACTTTGGAGACAACGAAACAAAACTAGTAGCTTTAAAAAGCACATTGATGAATGTATAACAGGCATATAAAGTTGAAATGATAACATGTTAACAAACAGTTCCCTATTTGCACATAGAGGAGACATGTAGCTACACATTAGCATTTATTTGGAGTCATATTTCTGGGCACCTGATGAATGTACTTCCAATATTCACTCTTTTAATTCTGAGGTTGGACTCAAGGAAAATAAGAGCGGTGAAACTAACCCAAAAGAAAGACTAAAATAACTCGCTGAGATGAAGGAAACTGCAGTTATGCAATGCAGAGAGTATTATTATCCGTCATTTGATCTATTGTTAATATAAAAATATTGATTAGTACAGCTTTAAGTCAATGTATTACTATCTAAGAAGAAATAAAGATAGATCAATTTGGTAGATTACTGTAGTCTATGTAAATGTTGTTAATGATGTGTCACAAAAGTAGGAATGAAAGATGGGAGCCGTAAAAGCTGATGAAGGGGAATGACATGGGAGAGGGAGTGAGAGATGAACAGATGGGAGACCTATAAAAGAGAAAGAAAGAGGACACAAAAGAGCTGAGAATGTCCATCTCGGTTTTCATCTTTGGCAGAATATAGATCAGATGTTTTCAACACCATCGGGAGAGCAATCAAGCGTCCCACTGAGAGCTCAACTGTTTCATTTCAGCACCGCGGACAGCGTCATTAGCCTCATTACCAAACCACATCGCCACCCATTACTCCTTTGACTCAAATGGACAGTAAAGAGCGACACAAAACGTGGGGAAAGGCTGTTCCTTCTCACGATCATTTTATTTCATGGTCTTTTTTCTGCATCCTTTGTTCCTCACACTCCCTTGTCTTGCTTCTGTCTCTTTTTATTTCCTTTGGTCCCTTACCTATTTCCTGTTCCTCAAATAAACGGTCAAGTTGCAGCACACTAGATCCTTGTTCATCTAGATTTCATAGTCTGGCTGGTTAACCTGTCAGGCATAACTTAAGAAATGCGCAGCGACGGGTAGATGCAGTAGAATATTAAGTTTCTTTGCACACACAAACACTTAGAGACTATCTGTAGCTGTAGTCATGATGTGTGTTTTATAATTAGTCGGCGTATGCGTGCATGAGGGTGTATGCATTCTTTTGTGCTTGCATGTGCATGTTATGTAACAGCAAAGCAAACGGTGCGAGTGAATCTCTTTATTCCATTATTTCTTTTTCATTATCTACAAAGAGCTTCTCTAACTCTGACAGGCGTCTGAAGTCCCACAGCCCCCCCCCCCCCCCCCCCCACAAAGTCACCATGACTCATTCTCCACTCCCCCTCCCCTCTCTCTCCCTCCCCCTTCTCTCTCTAATTGTTCTTCAAGGAACAACAAAGCAAACCCCTGGCCACCACTTCTTAACTTCTGAGGATTCAATTATTCAAAAGAGGTAATTGTACTGCACAGTCATCTAAAACTCACTCGCTAACCCACAGACACTTACTGATGTTCTCTGTGTTCTTGTTTCTTTTTTTCTATGTCTGTGTTTGTAAGCAATCTTGTAACCTTGTGTGTGCATCAGATTTACTGTGTCTGTGTGTGTGTGTGTGTGTGTGTGTGTGTGTGTGTGTGTATTGATACATCCACAATGTGTGTGTGTGTGTGTGTGTTGCATAACCATCTCCAGCTCCCTCTAACAGCTGCAGATATTTGGAGAGGTAAAGAAATCCTCGTTATGAAACAGGACTCAATTCGGGTCTCTTGCATTAAGCTAATTTGCCTGAACTAATCTTTCATGAAAACATTTCACATCAATTGCCTCGGACTCAGCAGGGTTTGGTGCAACATATTTTTGTATCGGTACCCCAATAATGTGCATAGTGGGTCAAAAGTAACTCGTATTTCTTCTATAGAACGTATTCTCAATAGAATATATATATATTTTTTTATATTTGCATGAAATAACATATTTTATTGCAGACCACTCCCCTCAAGATCACTGTTTCATGAATCACAGCCACATACATCATAATGTAAAAATGTGGTTCTATGGTTAGGAAGATGTGAATATAGAATAGTTATATGTTGAAAATCATTGAGATGGCTTGGCCTATTGTGTTCTAGCTAACTAGCTGTTAATCTGTTACAATATCTAGCTGTTGACCTATTTGTTTAAGCTAGTTGAGTTGGTTGGTTGGTTGGCTTTGGTTTGTCAGTTTGTTTTTGGTTGGTAGCTTGGTTTTTATTTGGTCTTTGGTTTTTGTATCACTACCCCAATAATGCACAACATGTGTCAAATATGACTCCTATTCTCCGGTTGGTTGTTTTTTGTATCATTACCCCAATAAAGCGCTACATGGATCTAGCTGTTGACCTATTGTTTTAGCTCATTGAATTGGTTGGTTGGTTGGTCCAGTGGTAGGGGTCCGAGGGGCAGAGGCAAAAAAAGGGGCAGCAGCTGCATGCAGAGGGGCACCAGCATGCAGAACGTTTTCTAGCATTCCCTGCATTGCATTTTTGCCATTGAAAGGGCAATCTGAGGTCTGGATGTGAACAGCTGCTAAGAGGTTAAAATGTATACAACTCTCAGTAGACGAGATGAAACATCTTGGAAGAGTGTTGATCTTTAGAGCAAACATCAAGCGCAGCTATACGGCAATCCTTGCCGTATAGACAACCTTTAAAGACTGTAAGAAACTCCACTTCCCTTACAGCCTTCTCTTTTTCTACCATTCAGTTTTCTAAAGTGTTGTTACAGATATAAATATATATATATATATATATATATATATATATATATATATATAGTCTTACAGGCTTCCTATTGACTCTATCTGCAGAACTAATGAATTAATGATAACCAATCTGGTAGATCTGTGTTTGTGTGAGTACACACGCGTGTGTCACTGCAGTGGGTGCATACAGGTACACTCTTCCTGCTGTACTTAGCGAAGCAGTGAATTATTGAGCTAATCTCAGTGATGAACAGGCCCTTTCATCACAGAAACCAAGCAGCCCCCGGGGCTTCACTTTACACTCACAAATCTCTGAAACTGAACTCAAAGACTTGCTTCAAGAGGGTCAGACCATTTCAAGTCACAAGAGAAATTCCTTCAGCGTGGATTTATTTTTTCAGAAAAGTTGATTTCATTACGTGATTAACGATCACGAACAAAAACATATTACTATATACTATACCTTGCAAAGCACTAGTTTGATAGGGTTTTAGGTTGAAAAAACTTTCTCTTAGATACTTTCAAATATTTTTAAAAATTATTATATTATAATTATTCACTCCTCTCAGTGGAAATCCTTTAGTAATCCTTTCACACCAACTTGTCTGAGCGTCTTTTAGTCGGCCCTCCCTTTACTCTACCATCGGCTGAAACATAAAAGTGTTTACTTATCCTCACATTTTGTTTATTTTTTTTGTATCTAAGTGCAGTTTTTCTGCTTGCTTTTCCTGTGCAGTGCTCTTTCGGGATGACCTTTATGAGCCCACCTGTCAGACGCCTCGCTCAAATTTTTTTTTTGTATTGTATTGTTTTCATGACATAAAACTATCTGTTTAGTTCTTATTCAGCTGTGGCCTCAGTGTCCTGGTCTGCACACTTTCCATTGAGAGTTGTGTCGGGTGATTTGACCCCATTTCTTATGTAAATAATATATAGATGAAAACTCAACTCAAACAAAGTTTAATTGGGTTTTAGTTAATATAAATCCCTGACATCCATCCTGTTGCCCCACCAAGATAATCTGAAAACATGTATCAACATTATATTAGCATTGAATCGAAGCAACCTGTATTTTTCGCTTCAATGTCCCTTAAAACACACATGAATTTATCTCTGGTACAGTACCTGTGATCGTGTGTATTTTTCCAGAAAAACATATGACGATACCAGTGATTATATCAAAACCTTTCTCTGGCCAGGTAACTGTCACAGTTGTTTAAAAAAACGGCCAGACCAGATTCTTTGCTTGGTGTGTCAAAAAGCAGACACGTCCTTACTATTTATTGTTCTGTGATCTTTTGTACCAGAGTAAACGTCAAGTCTGGCATTAGAGATTTAGAGGCCTATTCCTCCTCATCCAAAAACCCATTTAAGTTGTGACCAGGGGCTAATGTTGTATCTATAAAAGAGGTCAGGGAAGAAAATAATTGATACATATTGTTCATTAAATCGAATTTCTTTCGTGTGTCTGTCAGAGTTAGGGCCATGTCTTCTTTAACTGATTTAGTAGCTGTCCAAGGACCATAAAAACGGTTGAACCTGAGCTGCAGGTAGGGTACCAACACTATCAGCAATATGAGGTGTGACCAGGGCACATAACAATGAAAAATCCAGCAGGGAGAATAATAAAAAAAGGATGTCATTCGTGTCTATATCACGATCATAATACTGAGATAATTAGGCTTGGTTTAAAGAATAATTTGTTTTTATGGATATTGCATATTGTTTAAAGAGTATGAAGAATTAATACTTGATGAATGTCAGCAGGAAGAAACAATAAATATGAAATCTTGATGTTTTTGATGTTTGCTGGTGAGTGGGGGTAAAACAGGCATGCAAAAATGACTTGTAAATGAGGTTCAAAAAGCAGATGCACATGGTCAAGGTCAGTGAGAACACACACACATATAATACGAAATATAGACACACACTCTCCCCTTCCAATCACTGCCGGGTTGTGTGAAAGGAGATCATCAAGCATGGATTTAATTATGTATGCATGCATCCAGACAGGAAGAAAGGGCATGAGGTGTGCATATTAGTCTCCCTATGAAATATTACTGAATAGACCTTTGATGCAGCCTAAGGAATATAATAAAGGTGAGAGGAGATATAGAGGAAGAGAGGGAGGGAAATGGAGGAGAAAGAGAGCATGGAAAGAAAGACAGAAAGTCAGAGATATGATGAATAGTCTAAAAAGTTGGCTGGAAAAAATGAGGATAGATTACGGTGAGAGAGTAAAGTGAAAGAAAAGGGGAAACATTGCTGACTTGGTTATAAGGATCTGTAGCTGGTGAGAAAAGAGTGTGTGTGTGTGTGTGTGTGTGAGTGTGTGTGTGGATGTTGTACATGCTACAAACCTATCATTACACAAGAGCTGCCCACCCTTAGTGTCACTTTAATAGTTTGGCCTCTGAAGTGGGCCCAATCTCTTGTGTTGTAATTTGATGTATAATGGGTGATGACAGTAATACACAATTGTGTGTGTATGTGCGGCTGTGTGTAGGTTCATTAGCTCCTCGGCATGTTAGCGGGATACTCCTCATTTACAGGACAACCATCCAAGTAGGTTCATACACGCACAGCTACATGGCCACACACATGGATGCCTGATATATATGCACAACTCCATCAGCCATCCACCCAAAGACACACTTACATGTACTTGTGGTTAATAATGAATGATAGTAAGAAATGTAAATTCAATAGCATGGTGAGTCTGACTGTTCTACAGTCAAGATCTGTAGTATTTTACGTGAAACTGACAATGCAATCAGTGGAAAAGAGAAAAAAAAACAGAGAGAGAAAGAGAAGAGGCGATATATGACTGTTCATTGACTATACATTTAGATATGTTTAACTGTGTGTGTTTTAACAGGGTTAAATACTAATATACATTAATGTATTTTAAATTCTACTTTGTGGGGACATCACCCTTATAATGCTAAAAACAATTAGTCAATTATCCAGGTAGTTGATTAGTTGGAAAGACCTTGCTAAACAGATAATTGTTTAAGTTGTCTTCTAAAAACGTGCCGTGTCTAGAGTTTGTCAGATCTAGCAGTGAGGTTGCAGATTGCAACAAACTGAAACTGCTCATGTGTGCCAAGCATGCAGAACAACTATTAAAACAAAGATTTATGTTTTGTGATGATTATACACTAAAGAAAACACAATTATTAATGTTACATTCTATTTCTGACGAAAGATCCCCCTGAATGCAACACACAGTTCCTTTGAAGAAAAAATGCTTTCCTGCATTTCATATCCCACTTTCTCAACATGTGAGGATGAACTGCTTTTTGGTTATCATTGTAAATTAAATATCTTTGGGTTTTAGACTGTTGGTTGGACAAAACCAGACTCTGAAGACGTCCCTTTTGACTCTGTAAATATATAATTGCCTTATTTTTTGCCTGACTCTTTAATCAATTGATTAAAAATATATATATATATAATGGACATATTCATATGAATTTTTTCATCCCTAAATTGATAGTCCATTCAATTCAGCTATCATGTCAGCTTGTACAAAGTGTGACTACATTTACCTGTCATACATTTTGTGTGCAAGTGTTTGCGTGTGTATTATAGACCCAGTCTCAGTTTGCATGTATGTGTATATACATTTATCGATAGATGCATTTTGTGTCAGGCTTGTTGACTCTGCCTCCCCTCAGCTCTGTGCTATGCTGGTGCTCCTGGCTAATTGTGGCAGGCCTGTATGTGATTGTAGAGGTGATAGGCATCTCTACTCTCTCTGACAACACAGGCAAACACCCTATCATGTTAATTCCACTGCGCGTGTGTGTGTCTTTCCATGTGTAGAGACCAAAGTCTGAGCCCTTTCGTTTGGGTGGTTGAGTCTTTTTATGTGTACTGTCTGTGTGTGCGTCTGCAGGAATGATCTCATCCATATACAGGCAGCTCCCTTACTTCACGCAGCGCAATAAAAAACCCAGCAGCCAGTAGGCCTTGTCCTTCACTCTATGGCTCCGACTACAACACTTGGCAAGGGACGACTGATTAAGAATATTAACTGCAAACCTACGGTGGAGAAAAAAAGCTCATACAGCATCTTAGAATTATACCCATGAAGGTAACAAAAAAAGAAAAAAGACAAGGTTTTCATCTCTTCATGTAGAGCTAAATCATGTGAATAGCTTTTCAAAATCCTCCACAGAGGCAGCCATCCAAGCAGAGCCACCTACCCAGCATTTATGCTGCACCTGTCGTCCATGTTTCTCCAGCATTTACCCTTGGAAGTGCATGTTATAGACCTTGACGTATTTCAGCTACTCAAACACCCAAAGACGGATTGATGTAGTTCTGAAATATCTAATGTTTTGTGTAGTTGTCGTAGGGAGCAAAAATAAGTGGTTTTCAAAAGTGTCTTCTTTTGGCAGTGGTATCAGTAGATGGTGAAATGAACTGATTGAATAATGACACTAGCAGACACAAAAACTCAAACACTCTATTCATTTGAACTTTCAGGGTGACACTATTATCCACGGTACATTTTAAGTGCAACAAGCGAGTCAGACCAATATTAGTGATGCTAATATCAGTCAGTCAATTATGCTTACTTAGACCTTGATATTTTCCCTGGTCTAAATTACAACACATGTTTACAATCTTACTTCTTAAGTTGTTGTCTAAATGAAGTAACTTCCTGAAGTTATGTGCCAAAAATAGTCTGGCACATAAACAATTCTGAAACCAAACTATTCCTTTAAAACTATCTGTATCGTTACCACTTTTTTGTGATCTGAGTAAACTACCATGCCTTATCAAAGCTGCATCACAACAATGTTAATTGAAATTAAGGATGTCATTTTACATACACTTCATATGGAAAAGTCTCAATGTCACGTGTCATCAATTTGTAAACACTTCCCTGTGAAATGCATACAAACAGATCGTACTAGAATTACAGTACACCAGCAACACCGTTATCTCCCTCTGATTAATCATTCTCTTCACCCCAATCTCATCTGCACTCCATCAAGTGTGTCATTCATTTATTTGCATCTTTAATACTTTTACCTTGTTACATGGCTGTAGTAGCCTGAATAAAAATAAAAATCATATCTCCACACATGAACAGGCTCTCCCCAGGGCCTGGGGGCAGCTAATGGTGGAGTAACCATTGTCTCACGCAGCAGAAACTAAAATGCGTGCAAAGTTTGGAAAAGAAAAGGAGAAATTCCAAATATTGCAGATGAACACGAAACAAAATATCATAAAATGGTTAGTCCGTGGGATATTATTTACCACTGCCAGGCAAACTCCATTTATTCTCCACTGTCTCTTTTTTTCCTTGCTTTAAAACCACTCCCCCATATGGCTCCTCTGCACTCACATACACACTCACAGGAACCCTACAAAATAGACTGCCCTGCACCTTTGCAAATACACACACCCCACACCATAAAATCTGACATTTGCTTTTCTTTTTGGTCTTATTAATCCTGTAATGTCACCCAATGTATTAAGTCCTGTCCTTGTCTCACCTGTCATGTCTTGCTTCATTATCATACACATTTTACATGCTGTATTTGCTATATTGCTGCAATAATACTTCATGGGAATCTGTATTGTCCACCAATAGATGGTATGTAATTGCTGACCAGATGCTCTGTTTGTGATTAAGGGGGTAAATTAGAAGTAAGGAAGTGAAAATAGAGGACGAACGTAAAATAAGAACATAACAGTATCTTATGAATATGATTAAAAAAGATTTGAAACTAAAACCTCACAACAGGAAACAACAGAATGCACACAGCCACTGTTTTGAGAGATGTTTTGCGCTTCAATGAGCTCCTTTTCATGCTGCAGGTTTTATTCCTCTGCCACATCCTTTAGAAGAAACACACACAAACACCTCGGTCACGTGGACTGCCCATGAGGACCGCGTACAAACGCACAACTTGCACTAGAACACACCAACACGTACTGTGTGGTCATTCACAAACACATACGCACTGAGCTAGTCCTTCCCTCTGTCCCTTTGTCTTGTCGGATCAGGAGCCAGCTCCTCTCCGTGTTTCCTTAAGCGTGAATCTCTTGCTAGTGTGCCCACCCGCCATGTCTAACAGTGATTGATGCTCCACAGACTCTCAGACAGACCCTGTGTGTGAGCGTGGGCGTATGTGTGTGCACGTGCATGGCTGTTTTTGACCTTCAAAATCACCTTCTATCCAAACAACCCACCACCACCTCCCAACCTCCCTATTTGTGCTTCCATCTTGGTATGTTCTGACCGATTTACATGGAAGAGGGTTCAGTACTGCAAAGGCCACCTGAGGGTGGGGAGGGGGTTGGGGGGAGGGGGGGGGAGGGGGAGGGGGGTGTTAGCTTATCCTGCACAGACTGCTAATTGGCGGCTATATACCCTGCGGAGGGGGATGAACAAAGGGAGGAAAGGATGGAGGAGAAAGTGGGAGGACATGATGGACAGTAGCAGAGAGTGGAGGGAGAGAGAGAGTCCGTGATACATCCTGGGATATAGAGGTGTGATGGGATGGGGGAGACAGAAAGATAAAGGGGGAGCGAAGCGCCTCATGAAGAGAGACAGAGGGAGCAGATGGCTTCGAAAGGGAAACGGATGATACGAGAGTGACAAAGGAGCAGAATGCTACATCACTCCATCCAGCAGCGGTGTTGTCTCGCAGAGAAGCAATCTGCCCACTTTTTAATGTTGTACGCATGTTTTCAGGAATGTCATGAACTCGTTCACTCATCTCTGTAGAAAGTTAGAAATCACTCCATGGATAATCGTCATTCCAGCCGCTCTGACGTGCTTCCAATTATATTCTATTTTTTCTTTCTTTTTAAAAATACTCCCTTATCACTCAGCAATCTGCCCATACAGCCCTACCTCCTCCCTCCCCTCTCTGCCTCTACCCCACTTTCTGCTCCCCCAAGGCAGTGATTTGTGGATTCTGTCATACTCTGGCAGCTGGATCCTCTGTCTGTCCCCCCTTAGAGAGAGAGGAGAAGGAGACAGAGAGAAAAGGGAGGATGAGAGGAAATAAGAGTCTAGCCACCTCCGAATAATTACATGTCCCCTCTCTCCATGCGCTGTCATCCTTAAGGTAGTGTGAAATGTAGGCTACCAGACTAAAAATAATCTGGACTGCTGAGGTGGTTTGCTCTCAGCGACTCACCCATTCTTAAAAAGACCAGGTTCACTTCCAAACACTCACACAGGTGTTTTACTCTTGCTGATCAGACCTTCTCTCAGGTTGAGGGTCGGTGGGACTTTGTGTAGTATTATTGTTGTGTTGCGGTTTTGGATTAAACAGATGATAGATTGACTTGGCTGCTCATACCAAGCTTGTAGATGTAGTATTAATGGAAATCTGGACTAACATGCCGCCCCCCAGATGTCTGAAGAGTGCTCCAAATTTACAATCAGTTTGAAGCATGTAGGGTTCATTTGAGCGCGCGTGGGTCAGTGGTCCTGTTTTAAATATGATGATCATCACATCCATCTTATTGGAGTTAATTTTTGTGACAATTCTTTATTGTTTTTTATTGTAGGTTCACAATGTGTCTCATAAACAACAAATGTAGAAAAATACCTTTTCATAGAGGTTTTAACATGTCACAGCAGGAAAAACACATAAATAATATAATTAACGATGGCTGAATGCCATTTAGCTGCTTCAGTTTCAGGGTGCTGGTATTGCGAATGCTGGTTTACAAAGGCCCCTCTATATTGTGCTGCTTTGGGCTTTCTGATTTGGAGCTTTGGCAACCAAAGAAATCCTGCAGCAACATTGGAAAATATTTTACAATTGTGAAAGAAATTTAGGACCAAATTCTCACAATGTGACTGCTGCAATGACCCAAATCTATGAACCAACCAATCAGATGACAACATGAAATGACGCAGAATAGGCCTTTTTTCACAGCAGCCATTTTGACATGTCATTGCAGGGTGAGCACAGGTGTAACATTTATGATGACCCTGTTTCATTCAGGCCCTGGTATTGTGCATGCCTGCTCACTGGAATGGATGTGACACACTCAGTAGAATGGGACCATAATTAATTTGATCCATTCCACCTGCGTTTACCCTGCTATGACACGTCAAAATGGCTGCTGTGAAAAGGGCCTATATACTGGCTGACATGACATTTTGTAGGCGCTATTTTTGAATAAAGTTCAGGCTTGTTGTTGTCAAACAGTCTGAAGGCGCATGCATTTACTGCACATTTGAAGAAAGCACAGCCATCATTAATGTTATCAGTACTGTAACACCTGTGGTTTTCCTACTATGACAAGCCAAAACGGCTGACTTTTTGACATAATAAACAATAGACTTTGTCATATCAGGAAAAAAACAGGTGCACCTAATTACATTATTAATGTGTCTTTTCCATTGGAGCGGCCAGTAAGCAATGCTAGTGAGCCAGTGTGCACAATGGAGACCTGGCAATTACACACCTTGAAGGATTTCACCCATTTTAATGATACTAATTACACCTGTGCTTTTCCTGCTATGACATGTTAAAATGTCCAAAAAAAGGTCATCCTATCAGCTAAAATTGGACCCGTCTGTGCACTTGTTAAAAATAATTAACCTTTATAATTAATTTCTCTGGTCTTCACACCACAGGGCTTATTATAACCAACTGATATTGCTTGCTCTGGTGCACCAGCACACAATACAGACGCACCCCAATGTCGGAACCTATCATCTGACGATCCAACAATGGATAAGCCTCTGAGAACAAGGGGCTATAATTCTGGGGTTCTGTTGTAGCCACTGGATATCTGGGCCAGGACTTCCTTTTTTGTGTGCTGCTATTTTCTTACTGTCCGATGGCATTTTCGCAAACGTGTTCCGCCTCTTTTGCTCTCGACACGGACTGTTTACCTACATTGAATCAAAGCCTGCTCAAACATGATTGGTCTATACTACTCAAAGGGAACAAATGGAAACCAGAATGCTTCCGTGACCAAAATCTGAGCATATGAATGCAGAATCTGTCTATAGAGATAAGGTGCCTTTGTTGTCTGTTCCCATACACATTGGTAACTAACACTTTCTTATGTAAATGATTGTAAAAAGGAATAAAGGTGCAGATAGATGTTTTTGGAGTCAGATAAGGCCAACGCCGGCAAGATGTTGGGTGACAAAGGTGCTGGAAGTAGGAGGTCCAAGGGTGCAGCGGATGCCCCACTTTCACCCTTGTTCCGCTTTGTGAATGAGAGTAAATGAAGAAAACAATGAGTCAAATACCTCCCCAAGCTTTGAGCGACAGAGAGAGTGGATGCGCTCATTCTGATTGAAGCAGAGAAGAAATATGTAGTTAAGTTGTCTTGTGTTATCTAATGTACAATGTTGATCCCTCATTCACACACATGCACACACACACACACACACACACACACACACACACACACACACACACACACACACACACTTCTGAAATGAAGCCACCGCTGCTGGTCAGGATTAGGCATGTTACAGGGGACAGGGGAGACAGCTGGTGGAGAGGTTACCTCCGCCGATGATGTAGGGTCTGGGCCTCTCAGGGCCGGGGACTGTGTAACAGGCATTGTAGTATTTTCTTGATGAAAAAACTATCAATAGTTCTCTTTAATTTGAACTACCAGTAGGTTTTAGGGTTATGATGTCGCTCGAGAAAGAGTGCAGGGCGAGGTTTCACACACCAAAATGGTCACATTCTGGACCCCCTACCATTTAAATAACATGAGGAAACAGCACCAATCCAGAGTTCAAAGTGTTATGATTGTCTAACACAAGATTTTCTAGTTGGATTTATTACCTTTTACCTAAGCCGCTCTTTCTTCATGTCTATCCACTTAAAGTGTTATTAGATATCTTTCTCACAGCAGGAAAAGCACAGGTGCAATTAATAACATGAACAATGGCTTTGTTACACTCTTTTGGCCCAGTAAGCCATCCCATTGATGCAGCATATGCACATCATAAGAATATCGTTGTTGTTTGGAAATATATCTAAGTTGTTACCAGTAAAAACCCATGAATTGTATTAGCCTCAATGTCGAACCGTGTCGACGCAATCCAACTAGCAGATGACACAAATTGAGCTCAGCGGCCTGTGCCTGACATTGTTGGCCTTTTCGTAGCCTTTATTTGCCCAGGGGCATTTGTAACCATCTTCTCCAGTATTTTGCTCATTTTCATTCATAGCATTTCGTACAGTCCCGTAGATCGGCTCCACTGGAACAAGCAGAGGATAAGTGACTTGAGTTTCTCCACAACAACAATACTTTCACTGGCCTAATTTTCCCCACTGGTCTCAAGGTTTCTGGTTCAAATCTTCTCTGAGCTACGACTGTCCCATATGTTTAATTTTAGTTTTGCTTCAAACAAGAAACAAAACATCACAATGAGTCAATAAGGAACAGTTGTGACTTCATATGTCAGGACTTTGACATTTGTAACACGTGATTCAGCTTGTTATTGATGGAGACGGGCTGGGTGAAGTGTACCCCCTCAGGGTATGTTATAAAAAACACACTCACACTGAGCCACATGGCTGCGCTAAGCTTAGGCTTACACACATGCAAACACAATAATATGTACCTGTGAGGAAGTCTGACTCATTTAAAAAAAAAAAACAACAACTCTAAATCAGCGCAGTAACTGTCTCTGCTACTTGGCTAACTTTAACCCTGACACAATCCTAATTCTGATCTCAATGCCAGGCCTTAACATGAACCTATTAATGGTGGCCTTAACCTAGCGTTAATCTATTTAACCTAGCTCATATTCCACGCCCAAGCCCTGTAATTATACTAATAGTTTGCATACATGCTGCATGTTAACACACCTCTAGTCTTGCAGCAGCTTGACTTATATACTGACACACACAAGGCACTTAATATAGAACACACATACGCACACACAATGAAATACGTCAGCGGTTTCACCATGCTTGACATTTCTGCAGACAGCATATGTAGGCTGTCCTTTGACATTTCACACACTGGGTGGAGGGATGGACAGAGACAGACGACAAAATAAAGATGTAAACCAGGAAATAAATGAGTGCAGAAAAGGGAAACAGAGTGTTTTGAAGAGGTTCAAAGAGGTTTTATTACCACACACACACAAACATGCTATTCCTTATTGGATCCAGTCTTTCTTGCCTCCCTTCATCCTTCTCACTTTCTCTTTCAAGTTTCGCTCCCCGAGTCCCACCATGTTTCTCACCTCATCGTCACCCTATTGCCTCCATCTGTCACGCACGCACACGCTGCCACATTGCAGTTTCTCTCCAATATCTCTTTATTTTTGGCATCTTGGTTTTCACTCCTTTGCTTCCTCCCTCACACTCTACTTTTCTTTCCCCTCATGTTTTTGCCCTCTCCTCCACCTCTAATGCTCCTTCCCCTTCGTCTCTCCTGCGCGATGGTGAACGATTGAGATGCCACGGCAAATGACAGCCTGTGATTGAAAATCCTGTTTAGCAGAGTGTGTTTCCTTCTCCTCCGTTTCTCCTCTCCCGCTTCTTCTCCCCCCTTCTTTTCTCCTCCCCTCTCTCTCCTACCCCTTAGGCGTCTGCTCCTGCATGGTGGCCAACACTGGCCTCCCTTTGATCCCCCATAATGCATTGTGATGGCTGTGTCAGCACTTAGGCTGATCTCAGAGAGACTATGTCTAAGCAACAAGCTAAGATCAATAGCACAGTCTCACCAGGGAACTGTTTTCTCTGTTGGTCTCTCTCCCCTCTCAGTCTGTCTGATTATCTCATTCTCTCACTATTCCTCACCATCCCTTTTCTTTTTCTCCACCTCTATGTTATCTTTCTGTCACTTCTCACAACCCTTTCCACCCCGCACGGTGCCTTCTCTCGCTATCTTGTCAACCTTGCTTTTTGTGATTTATTTATTGTCTTTTTCTTTCTGCTTCCCACTCTTCCCTGCCACACACGCACAAGCAGGAATGCCTCACTGCACATTAAATATGGTTGTGTTATAAAAAGTTAACAAATCCTGTCAGTGGAAGGTCATTGCAACCATTTCAGAGTTCAATTTGCCCCCTACACCTGTGTTTACAGGTACCCCCCCAACCATTACCATCTTTTATATACAAAGAGAAATTGGATTTGCTCTGAATTTGACCACTTTTGAAAATAAACTGCTCATGGCAATTTCTTGGCACTTCAGAAATTTGATTTGTGCCCACAAAAAAAAGGCCAGACTGACATGAACCACTTTCTGCAACCAGACAATGATAAATTGACACTGAGTTTCCCATTTTCAGCAAACACAGAGAAAGTGCCAGGACAGAAATTGGCCATTGTAGTAAGTGGATATTGTTAAATTAACCAGTGTTTGTAGCTGTGAAGTGGGATTTCAGAGATACAATAGAGCAACAGGTGGCATATATTAAAGTGTGTAATCAACCTTTGTATTGCCTATTGTCTTCAAAACAAGACTAAGAGTCTACAGTCATGTAAGCAGCTCTGTGCTTTAGGTTCCTCATTGTCAGAGATTGGTAAGGGTTATCTTCGCTGTTCAAAATGCAAACCAACAAACGGAGATAGACATTTCAAATGCAGTTAGAATGGTAAAAATCAATTCAGCGACCGATAAGCACTCAACACTGTGTACAGCTGAGGCTGCTGGGACAGTCCGCAGGTATTTGGTCAGAAACCAAAGTATTGGACAAAACAAACTGATGATGGCGCTGCATGAAAAGTTAAGCTATCCCCAAAGTGAATACAATTCTTGTTTTAAAGGTTTGTTTTAAAGACTTGCTATTTCCCCATCCGGCTTCAAGAGTATTTATGAATGATGAGAATCAATCACAACATTGACAGAGTGGCGACATTGCAGTACATGTGCGCATAATTTGCAGGTGTGACTACAAGGACACTGTCGAATTCATTTTCCAGATGCAGATCACTGTTTAATGTGAGGTATAAATAATGTGCTGATTCGTCCTTCGGTCCCTGGTGCAGATTGGTAATTGGCAGGCAGGAATCGCAGCAGTGTGTTTCGACATATGGCGAGAGTGTTGGGACGAGGATGAACACCATGAGAAAGTGACAGTCAGTGGGAAGGGGGGAGTTTGAATGGCATCCAATGTGGGATTAAGTAAATGTGTTCAGATTAATGATTCAATTAAGAGAAATATTTGTTTTTAATGATAATGAAAGTATGAAGTGTGTGTGTGTGTGTGTGTGTGTGTGTGTGTGTGTGTGTGTGTGTGTGTGTGTGTGTGTGTGTGTGTTAAAGGAGAGTGAGAGATAGCCCTTCTCTTGTTCCACTGCTGTTAGATAAATGATATCTGTCACTTGCACAGCTGTATACTGGCAGTGGTATATGGCTTCACTTTGTTATATAATCTCACCTTGTCTGTCATACACACCCACACACACAGTGACGGTCTGTTTCTATTGGTTCCAGTGATGGATTGTAACTATTGTAGTATCTATGACACTACTGAACACTCATAAAGGCAGAGAGTGGTACAGAAACAATGAAGATGAGCAAAGGGTTTCAAGTTTGAAGGCTCCTAGACACACTGTGTCACAGATATGTGCTTTGTAAAACCTGAATTTTATTCCTTTTCATACGGATTCTTTAACTAAAGACATTTAAATATGATTAAATATATCTTAAACTAGAGTGAGAAACTGCAGAAACAGCACTTACTACTATCAAGCTAGTCCACTTTTAGCATGACTAGTTTATCTGGTGTTACTTTTCTGTTTATTTTGATTCTCAAAAATAAAGAACAAAGCACATCCCTTTTCAGTTCAATACAGAGCTCCCCTTTCAGTTTACAATCATCGGATGATTCCTTATTTTACGGGACAGTTGGCAACCTTAGAGACTTATCATCTTAATCTACGGCTTTCCTTGGCTTTATAGTTCTTTTTTGCGATTTCCAGTGCTCCGTTGAGCAGTCTGGCCCACAACTTTACTTTAGTTCACTCTATTCTAATTCCTCAAATTATCTGTGGCCATTGTTTTTAGTAGAAAAATCTGAAAACTATATCAA